>NW_006399812.1:7300359-7315463 GCF_000299155.1 Elephantulus edwardii | reverse complement strand
ATCCAATTCTTACTGGTACAGTGACTCTGTATACACCTTCCATCTTCTTTTAATACTTCATTCAATATTCTACCCAGAGCATCCTTAAATATTGCGAATCAAGGCTTGAATTTGCTCTTTATTTTCTTCAGCCTAAGAAATGCCAAATGGGAGTTAGAGGGGGGAAAAAAAAGAAAAGAGGGGATAAATAAGGAACACTGCATTGAAACACATGAGGGTAAGAACTGTCTACAAGAAATATATGAGTAAGTATTATGTGCATGGCCACAGTCCAGAATAAGAGACGCATAGCAAAGTAGACTGAGGGATAAGGGGGAGAAAATTGTGTAACAATGAAAGAATCTTTTTAAATAAAAAAGCAAACTCAGGATGGGGGTAGGGAGGAAAAATGTGCAACAATAAATAAATGGAAATCCAAGTTTCTCTGTAAACTTGCATTAAAATACAAATTTTAAAAAAAAATGCCAAGTGAATACTTCCCTTTCGATTTTTGGACTCCAGTTATTCGCACATTTCTTAGAGACATTGTGGCCAATGTCAGATGGATCTTGGTAGAAAGCAAAGAGTACCAGAGGGATATCTATCTGTTTCACTGACTCTGTAAAGGCATTGACTGTGCTGATCACAACAAATGGTGGTAATGGGAATCTCCAAACACTTGATTGTGCTTATGCGAAACCTATACTTGGACCAGGAAGCAGTCCTTGGAACAGAGCAAGGAAACACTGGATGGTTGAAAATTAGGAAGAGAGTCAGGGATGCATCCCATTTCCATACCTTTACAGTCTATTTGCGGAATAGAGAATTCAGGAGGCTGGGCTTTATGAGGAGGAATGTGGTATCAGGATTGGAGGAAGACTCATCAACAAGCTGCATTATGCAGATGAGCACAGCCTGCTTGCTGAAACGGAGGAGGACCTGGAACGCTTGCTGCAGGTCAAGGACTGTAGTCTTCAATATGAATTAAAGTTCAACAACAAGATGACAGAGATTCTCACCACTGGGCCAACTGGCAGCACCATGATGGATAGAGAAGAGCCTGAGGCAAATAGTTACGACTTGCTCAGCTCCACTATCAACACTCCTGGCACCAGCAGTCAGGAAGGAAAAATGGCATTAGGTAAATCAGCTATCAGGGACCTTTCCAGAGTACTGAGAAGCAACGATGTCTGTCTAGAGACTAAGGTGCACCTGATCCAGGCCACAGTCTTTGTAATTACTTGCTATGACTCAGAGAGGTGGATAATGACTGAGGATGACAGAAGAACAACTGATGCCTTTGAGTCGTGGTGCTGGAGAAGAGTCCTGAACATACCATGGACCACCAAGAAAACGAACAGGCCTGTCTTAGAGAGGATGAAACCAGTGTGCTCCTTGGAGGCAAGGATTTTGAAGCT
Source organism: Elephantulus edwardii (assembly GCF_000299155.1). NCBI lineage: Eukaryota > Metazoa > Chordata > Mammalia > Macroscelidea > Macroscelididae > Elephantulus > Elephantulus edwardii. Next base: position 7,314,066 of record NW_006399812.1, on the reverse strand, counting down.
CCACTCACACACTTTGGAGATGTACCCAGGAGTGACTGATCCTTGGAGAAGGACATCATGGTTGGAAGGACGGAGGGACAGTGCAGGAGGAAGACCCCACGTGAGATGGATTGATACAGTGACTAGGCAAATGTGGATTGATGTGTCAGAGTCAGTGAGTCCGGCTCAGGACAGGGCAGGGTTAGTCACTGTACACAGTATGTCTGTGAGTTGCAGGCGACTTGATGGCACCTAACAACAACAACAACAACAACAAGATGTTCTTAAAGGAGTTCTAGTGGCCTAGTGGTTAAGAAGCTGTATTACTATCTCGAAGGCACACAATCCAACTTCACCAGCTGCTCTGCAGGAGAAGGATGGGCAATCTCCTTCTGTGCAATTTACAGTCTCTGAAAACCCACTGGAGGGTCAGCGATGGGTCGGTTCTGACTCAACAGCACACAATGACAACAACAGAAACCATAATGCTCTTAAATAGATATTTCTCATTTCTGGGCAACTGCACTGGTCATGGACCTCTTCTTTGTTTCCACCAAATTACTTCCATGCTTTGAAAAATGTTTTGTCTAGGAAAGATTTTTACCTGACAGCACTCACTTTATACTTTCGTGATTATTCAACAGCTCTCTGTTTTATGTTTCACCCGCTAATCTAACCAGCTCCAATATTAGTTAGCATGAGTTTGGCTAAATGTGAGAAGAAACTCAACAATGAATCTGCTTTTTTGTTTGTTTTTTTATTTATTTAGGTTTGGGGCTGTTTTTTGCACAAGTCATAGAAAGCCCACAGGCTAATAAGAGTTTAAATAAGACAAACGTGGGCTTCCCTATCAAGCAATCTGTGGAGAGAAATCAAAGGCTGGAGCGCAGGTTATACAATACCAAGAACCTGGGCTCCTTCTACCTTTACCATTTCACCATGCAACCACAGGCTTGAGCACGGCACAGACTGCAAGGATGGCACAGGGTAAGGTTACTAAGAGCAACAGTTGACTTGACCGCATCTAACCACACGTGAAGCTTTCATTTGCAACGTCATCTTACGGTGACAAGTACATCTCCATTTCAGCTATCAAACCTGCTTTCCAGTCAGCAAGAATGAAGAGGTGATACAGGACAATTCTATTCCCTTTAAAACTATTGTTATGCGCTCTCATGTTGGAACCCACTCATTGCTGACCCTCTTGTACCTGGGAACCACAATTTTAATCAATAAGCAACTTAGATTAAGTTCTAAGGATCTTACAAGAGCACAACTTTTAAAATGACAAGAAATTGTACTGAATTGGTAAGCTCAAGAGCAGACTTTAGAATACTGAGATTTAAGATAGGATTTAGATACTAAGTTTATTTAGTATCATCCTCCCAAAAATTGAATGTGACTTTAATTTAAATTGGCTTTGTAATGCTCTTAAGTATAACCATGTAAAGAACTGTATGTTTTCCCTAGCTTTATTTCAAAGTGTGCATTAATTCTGATTATATTTGAGGATTTAATGTAACTACCATTTAATAAGATTTTTTTAAATGTCAGGATTAATATTAGCTCTTCAACCCTTAGAGACAAAAAAACAAAGGAGACTCTTACACAAGGTTGCATTTAAACATTTACTATTAAAAGAGAAGCTTTTTCAGAACCAAACATCTGTATACAGTAATTAACAGTTTACTTTCTTAAATGAGGTTTAAGAAGAACAGAAGAGTTGTCACAACCTCAGATTTTTTTTTATACACGGAACAAGAGGTATTTGTACTGTTAAGATCACAAATTTAACCATGGTTTATACACCTCTGAAGTTAGCTGAGTTTAACCTATTCTCCTGAAGCTAATGTGTAACACAAATAAGAATAAAAAGGGTTTATATCCTGATGTACTGTTTCACGTGACTCTGATGTTTACTGACTCTGGCAGAAGGCAAGTCAAATTTCAAAAATGTACACAGTTAAAAGTGAATTATTAAAGTTCAACAAGATATGAAGGGTTTAACAGTCTACAAGAGTTAATCTTTAGTCCTAACTGCTGAAAGTAAAGCAAAAAGAATAGCATCTCAAAGAAATTAAATGGCCTTCTATTTAAAAATCACACTTTTCATGGCAGACTTTAGAGAAACTGACAATTATTATAATAATTCAAACAAGCCTTCCAGCACATATTCTCTACAATCAAGCAATTTAAAAAAAGAAAAGAAAATGCTTCAGCTAAGAACCTCTTCACTTTTGAAGCAATTACCTTTACAGGATACTTAGGGGGATACTTAAATGCCTTGGTGCATACAAAACTAATAACAGAGGAAAAAAAAATACTGTATTTTTTAAAAGAGAAAGTTTGGGTTTTTGCAGTCGGGTTGTTGGCTTTAAAAAAAACAAAACACAACACCAAAACAAAAACAAACAAACCCCGAAACACCTGTACAGGTAACACACATTTGGTTGCAAAAATTAAAAAGAAAAACTAATCTAAATGAAGATTCAAAGTAAAAGCTAAGTCCTTCACTCTTGGACCTGATTTTCTCTGAATTAATGACTATGAACAGTTTCTTAAATCCTTCCAGATTGCCACATTTACAAGCATATAGAACTTTAGTAGATTTAAAAATAGCCTTCTCTCTAGTAGGCTGTACGCCACAACAAAACTTTAGCTGGAGCTTTAAAGATATTTCGGCACGTAAAAATAATGTAAGTTGAGTAACATTTAAAAAAGGAAAAGCTGGATACTACATTGTTTTCATTGTAACTCTGCCTCCACCACAGAATCTTTCCTTGCAAGGTGCCACAATCAGATGCTATACCGTGGTGGCCAAAGAGGGCAGTGTGGATCCACAACAAAAGGCAAAGGCAGAAAAGCTGCAAATCCGTTCACTATTCCAGGACTATCCACCAAAACCTGGTCCCATCCAACTCAGTTCTGTGGAATTCTGCAGGTAAAGCTGCGTAACAATCTACCCTGATTTCTCCCCAGAGAAACTCCTCTCAGACAGGCTGTTATGATGATGACCACGGTGCGTGCGGCCATTAGAACAATAGAAGTCAGACAAGCAGCGCTCTCAGAAACCCCACTGTGCATATGGTTTATCACAAAAAAAGTAAAACAAAAGCTTAACTGTCAAAAAACGACTATATAAATGAGAAGTTATATATATGAAAAACCACAGGGCTGGTTTCCAAAGTCTTAGATCTTTACACTGAGAAGAGAGTATTAAGACCTTATTATGACTGAAATATTCATCAGCTAGGGAATCTCTGGCTCCCTGATCAAATGTTCTGTGTGTGCATGTGCGTGTGTGCATGAGTGTGGATAGATAGCTGGGCAATTAAAACATTTCCAATCACTTTGCTAAAATCTCGATCATGAATTTAGGAATATTTACGTATATTTAATGCAAAACGCTACTGCTTAAAATCTCCCATTAAAACGTGTGAAAAAAAGAAAAGTATTAATGTGCCCGAGGAAAACAAACTTGCCACGGTATAAATACCAAGCTACCTTAAACTGTATGTGGCATTGCTAATACCTTACTCCAACATATATGACTTTAAAAATACACGTTACAAATGACATTCACTTCGCAATGTAAATCAATATGGAGAAAAGGGACGATCTTTGTCGAGTTGGATAAAACCTCGAAAGGATTGAAAACAGCAATGTATTCTTTTAGAGTTTCACGGGCAACTTTGCGTTACAATTTTATTATCTAGGTAGATACTTTTTAAAAAAAGAATCTGAAGGCACTGCCTTCTGCACTTGTTTTGATCGCCCTGCTGCGCGATGCAACCCCAGCGCTCAGGTATCCCGGGGGCCCCCGGACAGCGCGGGCGCAGCGTCATTGGAGAGCTGCGCACCGAGGGAAGCGCCGGGGGCGCAGCCCCAAGCACCGCGCTCCCCGGGGGCCCGGCCGGAGCCGGGTCGGCGCCGCCCCCGGAGCCCGCAGTGATGCCGCAGCCCCGCAGCCCGGGCGGCCGCAGCAGGTGAGCTCCAGCCCCGGCGCGGCAAGGCCCTTCCCGCCGACCCGCCACCACGAGGTCCCGACCGGCTGCGGCGCGGGGGCGGGGCCCGGGGCTGCCTGACAACCGCGCCGCCACGTCTGGGTTGGGGCTCTTTATTGTCTATGTGGGGTTACTTTTCTGCGTGTGCTTCCATCGGCGGTGCCTCCATTCACATAGATCCCACAACTTCCCTAGGCAATGTGTGGATTTTTAAAGGAAATCCGCTGGAGCCCCCACAAGGCGGAGGGAGAGTCGCGAGGGCACAGCTCGCAGGGCCCCGCACAGGGGTCTCCGCGGTCGCTGTGTGTCGATTTCATCCCCCGATCCCGTTAGTCCTCTACCAAAGCTGGCCACACACTCGCTGGACTCGCGGAGGGGCACTTGGAAAAGCACCCGTACCCGGGCTGGGCGGTGGTGGTGGGGTGCTCAGCTGTCCGCTCGGGAGTCTCCGCGAACCCCCTTCTAGACAAAGAGTCGAGTCCGGGCGCCCCAGCGAGGGGAGCGGAGACTCCGGCAGGGCGGGCGCCGGCCTCGGCCCGCAGGGGGCGCCGTCCGCAGCCCCGGGCGCGCGCTTACCTTTGAGGACCGAACAGAGCTGCTCCAGGGCCATGTTCCTGAACGGCTCGGCGCTTCGCGAGCGGATGAGGCGGTGGAGGAGGCGACGGCGGCGGCGGCGAGGAGACAACGCGGCGCTCACGGCCCGGCGTGGCGGGGGCCGCGCTCCGTCCCCATCGCCCGCCACCAAGGCTCCCTCCTCTCCGGGCAGGGCTCAGGTCCTGCGGCCCGCCATGGCCGAGCCCTCCGGAGGGCTCCCGCGCTGCCCCAGCCCACCGACGGGCGCCGCCTCTTGCCCCACGGCGCGCGGTCCCATCGACCGTCCTGGAGCTGCGAGGTGCCGGAGGAGGAGCGGAGAGCCCGACGCGGGCTGCCCCGGGACGCCGCCCCAGGAGCGCTCCGCCGGCGCTCGCGCCTAGGGCTCCTCTGAACTAGCGAGCGCCGAGAGCCCAGGCTCATTTAAGCCGGGAGCGCGAGCGCCGCGTGCCGGCCGCGCCGCCTGTGCGCATGTGCCCGCCCTCTCCCCGCCCCCGCCCGCGTGCCCCTCGCCCCCCTCCCGCCCGCCGCCTTGCTCGCCCTCGCGAGGCCTAGCGTCCGGAGAGGGTCGCCCGCCGCCACCAGCCCCGGAGCCTCGGGCAGAGCGGTGACCGCCACCCGCAACTGTGCGCTTCCGGGAGCGTCCACTCCCTTCGTCGATGCTGCAGGGTGCCTGAGGTCACTGCACAGAGCCCTCGGGGTCCCTCCTGAGGGAGGAGGGCTCCCCGCTCAGCCACCTGCGGCGAGCTGCCCCCTCGCTGACCCGGAGGGTCACTCTGGGCTCCTGAGTCCTCAGTTCAAGGTCAAAACTTGGCTCAGCTCAGCCCTATTTCAGTCTTTGCCTTCGGTGGGAAACCCGGGAGTTGAGAGTGGTCTCAGAGGTTCTCGGCTGCCTTGTAATGATGATTACTGGTGGCGCAGGACAGGACACGGTTCAGATCCATCCTTCATGGGGATTCTGTGAATACTTTACTCGAAGGCACCGAACAACCACAGTTGTTCCTACTCTAACCGTGGGCTCAGGTATATCAGAGGTGATGAAGATGGTACAGGGTAGGCAAGGTTCAGATGCATTGGTCAGAGAGCCCCTATGAGTCGGAATTGACTCGGAAACACCTAACAACAAGTTTCTCCTGAGGGAGCTATGGAGAGTAAAGGCACTGCCAACACAAAGGCGGTTCATCCTGCTCCATAGGAGAAAGATGGGCAATTTCCTCCCGTGCCTTTAAATGCCTCTGAAACTCTGGAGGAGAGTCTGTTATGAGAGTTGTCCCTGGATGGCACAGCAGCAGTTGTTAACTGGGTCATTAGGAGTCAAAAGTCTTGACAGGACCTAACAACAGTATTTACTGAACAAGTTTACCTGGGTGCCGAGCACAGGCATTGGTCAAACAACTCTTAGAATCCTCAGAGCCACCTACTAATATAGTATGCTGGAGAATAGGACACGTAAGCTGCAGAAGTTCATTTTTCTGAGGCACATAGGAACAAACAGAGTTGAGAACCAGGGAATCTTCTTCTAGATGCCCCCCCCTCCTTACTAAATCCTCTTGATGGATGGATCTTTTAACTCTGCCGATAAAAGCACAAATATTTGCAAACTACTGCTTAGTATGTGATACTCTAATTTGTTTTCTCTATCCATGGTTCAGAGCCAATGGAAGAAAGGATGTGACGGTCAACTTCTGTAAAAACTGGTGGCTTAGTGGTACAGGGTTGCACTACCAGCCCAAAGGTATGCGGTTCAAATCCACCAGCTAGTCAGAGAAAGATAAGTGGTCTCCTGAGTGATTTACTGCCTCTGCAAACTTGCTGGAGGTCAGTTATGGGTTGGTTTTGACTCAACAGAACACAAGAGCTAAACTTTGTAATTTATTCTAGGTTTGAAGACAGTATAATTCATTTCGATATTTATTTAACACCACTTAACAAAAATAATGGAGCACTTGGGTTCCAGTCATTTGAATGGAATACATGTGTTTATATGTGTATTTGTATTCCAATATGCTGCTAATTAAAGAGTGTTTGTAATTCTGTTCTTGTTAAAAAAAAAATTGCGGCTTAGGAAACTATGGGGCAGTTGTACTTTATCCTGCAGAGTATCTGTGAATTGAAATTGACCGGATGCCAGCAGGCTTGGCTCGATTTCTCTGTAGGAATTATTTCCTGAAACATCCTTGTTTCATGATTTGCCGTCAGCATTCTTACTCTATTAAAATGTAAGCTGCTTGAAGGCAGAAAATGGTATTTTTCATCATTAATATAATAAATATTTGCTATGTGTTGGCTGTTGCTGAGAGCTGGACAATGAATGACAGAAGAATTGATGCCTTTGAACTGTGGTGCTGGAGAAGAGTACTGAATATCCTATGGACTGTCGAAGAATAAACATATATGTCTTCGAGGAGGGGCAGCCAGCCAGAGTGCTCCTTGAAGGCAAAGATGATTCAACCTTTCCTCACATATTTTGGGCATGTTGCCAAGAGAGGCATTGGAGAGACATCATGCTTGGGAAGGTGGAGGAACAGTGAAAGAGAAGACCTTTGAACATGTAGGTTGGTACAGTGATACAGTGACTGCAGCAATGGGTTCAGGTGTCTCAGATTGTGAGGATGGCACAGGATAGGACAGAGTTCAGATGTGTTGTTCATATGTCACTATGAGTTGAACTCAGTTCAATAGCACCTTCCAACAACAACCAGAATGTATTGAAATGATAATTCCAGAACACTTGTGCTCATTTGAAACCTATACTTAGATTTGTTGTGCGAACAAAGCAAGAAACAATGCCTGATTTAAAATCAAGAAGGATGTATGTCAAGGATATATCCCTTTCCCCGTATCTATTTAATCTGTATGCTTAGTAAATCATTTGGGAATCTGGACTTTATGAGGAAGAATGTGACATCAGGATCAGAGGAAGAATCGTCAACAATCTGGCTTGCTAAAAACAAGAAGGAATTGAGGTGCTTACTGCAGAAGATCAAAGACCACAGCATTCAATATGGATTACATCTCAACATTAAGAAAGACAAAAATCCTTACCACTGGGCCAATAGGCAGGATCATGATAGATAGATAGAAGATTAAAGTTGTCAACGATTGAATCTTGCCTGAATCCACAATCAACATCTTTGGTAACAGCAATCAGAGATATGTTGCATTGGGAAAGTCAGACATCAAGGAGGTTTCTGAGGGAGCTCTAATGGCCTAGTGGCAAGAAGTTGCACTGCAACCCCGAAGGTGCATGGTTCAAATACACCAGATGCTCTGCTGGGGAAGGAGGGGCAATCTCCTCCTGTGCCAACAGTACACAACAACAACAAACCACAAACAAACAAAAAAGGAAGTCTTTAAGGCATTAAAGAGCAATTATGTCAGTTTAAGGACTAAGGTGCACATGATTCAAGCTATGGTCTTTTCAGTTACTTGCTATGCATCTGACACTTGATAGATGACTAAGAATAACAGAAGAATCAATGCCTTAGACTCATATTGTTGAAGAGGAGTAGTGACTATACCATGGGTTGCCCAGAGAACAAGCAATATGTCCTGGAGAAGGTGCAGTCAGGTGCTTCTTGAAGGCAAGACTGGTGAAGCTTCACCTCACATATTTTGGACCTGTCATTAAGAGGGGACAGTCCTTGGAAAGGTAGACGGTCAACATAAGGAGGAAGATCTTCAATGAGATGGATTGACACAGTTACTGCAGCAATGAGTTCAAGTGTGTCAGAGATGGTGAGGATGGCACACGATAAGACAGAGTTTAGGTCCCATCGTTCATAGGATCGATATGAGTCATAGTGAATTCAGCGGTTTCTAACAATAACAGCAGCATGTTTTGAAAGCAATGATAGGAACTCGTGAAACATTTTCTATTAAGATTCTATAGGTAGATACTTACGCTTCCAACTGACACATAGTAGGAACCTATGCCTTATCTTGCTGTATGTATGTCACTATAATTGTGTAGACAGCTCTTAAATGTAATGCTCTTTATTTACTAGTTGCTCCTTGTGTGAAAGCCCTGTTTAAGTGTAAGTGATTGATTTGTTCTTAAGAATGAAAATGTATGTTTGTATTTTGCCCCTCTTTCCCCACAGCACATCACAAAGGATTAAGCTCCTTGAATATTGATGTTATTTGTGTTTTTCATTTGTAAGCCTTGTAAATTGCTTATATTTTTGTGCATTTCTTAGGCAGAAGGAAAGGAAGAAGAATTTGAAAGCCCTAGGAGATTTTTTCCAATTGCTTAACATGGTCTTTATAATAATTTGTTATATTTAGGATGGGATAAGATGAGATTAGAAAAATTAAGTCTACCTCATAAACAATGACCACCACCCTTCCGTCAGTTTGTCATATTGCTGGCTTGCCTATCACAGTGACGCTGGAAGCCACAGATAGTACCAGGAGAGTCATCCAGGATGGACACGTTTCAACAGAACTTCCAGACCAAGACAGACTTGAAAGAAGTGACTGGCAATCTACTAGGGGGGTGGTGTGGTGGTGTAGGGAATGGCCCTGAAAACCTTACCAATAGCAGGAGAACATTGTTTGGTATTGCCAGCAAGTGGGAACTGACTCAGCTGGCCCTCCACTGTGATTCTGAGGCCGTAAATCACAGAGGAGGAGATTGCTTTCTCGCTTAGAGCTGCTGGAGCGTTTGAACAGGCAGAGAGAGCGCAGTGCAACTCCCTACCAACTAGGCCTCCAGAGCTGTCAGCTTGAACGGTCCTCAAAATACCACTGGGGAAGCACTGCTCCCCAAAGTCAAGTTTCCTTTGATGATCTCATGCTTAGAAAAGTAGAGGGCCCATGAAAAATAAAACAAAACAGAAAGAAGACCCTTCAGGTGTCTAAGGATTATCATTCAGATGTCTTTCCTAGCCAATCATTAGCTGTTTATTTTGTGCTGAAGTAATGATTGTATTAAGGAGAGAGGATCAGGATGGGATTCAAGCCTCACGGTACTAAAGGCTTATCTAAGCTCATGGGACCGCAGTGCTAGGCACTTTCTCTTGTGGCATGCTAACTCATCTGGGACACAGCATCTAGCCTGCATCACCTACAGTCACCATCCAGCCGTATCGTAGGATCAGTCTACAGGATCCTGACCCATTGATCAGCAGTCTCTGCACCACCAGCCTGCATCACCCATAGTCATCACACAGCTGCATCATAGGATCCTGGCCCATCACTCACCTGTTTCTGCACAACCAGCCTGCATACCTACAGGTATGTGAGTCACTCCCTGATGGGTCTGAGTCTCTGGGAGACCTTCTATTGAACCATCAAACCCAAGCGACATAGAGGAGTTAGGGAACTGAACAAAGGAGGGGCTTTTGATGCCAGAAATCATGGACATATACGGCAGGTCAAGCATTTGGGAGAATATTGACTTGACACCTGATCTGCTACTAATCTTAGCCGAATGAATTCTAAAAACAACCCTTCCTGAAGTGGATTACAGTGGGTTAAAGCACAGCCGAGACTGTGAGGATGGCACAGAATCAGGCTGGGTTTCGTTCTGTTGCACACAGGACTGCTGACAGAGCCGACGCCACAGCACCCAACAATAGCAACACAGACAACGGCGGACACAAGTCTTTGGGAGAAAGAGATTCTTCTGGCTTCTGGAACAAAGTAGGTTCTTAATGAAAAGTTATTGATTTAAGGAGAAATCAGTGTGTGCGACCATGAGAGAATGAGACCATACAGAAAGAATAAAAGGGTATGGATGGCAAGTAGGGAAAAGAGAAGAAAGAATGTGGACTTTAGGCAAGAAACAGAGGTGAGTGTTGATTGTATATGGGAGTTGTATTGTGTTTGGCAGTGGAAATTTTGATTATGGAAACTTTTGAATGTGAGGCAGAGAAATTTGCACTCAATTTTGGAGGTCAAGAGATGTCATAGGGTTCTGGGAAGTTTAAGCTGACAGTTGAAGATGTAATGCGGAAGAGAGTATAGCAACTATGTTGTTGTTGTTGTTTGCCTTTGAGTTGAATATAACTCATAGTAACCCTATGAACAAAAGGCTTGAAGCCCCTCTACAACTATTGACGTTTATCAAAGTTCATAGAGTTCCGGGAGGCAAGTTGTTTAGGAAGTGGACACCACTCCTGCTTCCAAACCTGTCATAGAATGCTATTGGTTGAGTCACTTGTGATGCATAGTGACCCTATGTACAGCAGCTCTGAGCCCTTCCCTGTCCTGAGCCAGTCTCACTAACTTCCAACACACCAACCCCCACCCCCCCAGTCACTGTATCAGTCCATCTCACCCGGGGTCTCCCTCTCCTGAGCTGTCCATCCACCCTTCTGAACATAGTGTCCTTCTCCAAGGACCGATCTCTCCTGGCCACGTGCCCAAAGTAAGTGAGGCGGAGCTTCAAAATCTTAGCCTCCAAGGAGAGACTTGGGAGAGACTTGGTTTCACCCTCTCCAATACAGACCGATTTGTTTCTTTTATTCATCCCAGCAGCTCTTCTGGTAACAGTATTTTGATAAAATTTAAAATCTTTTCTGGTATGTTGCTTGGGAGTAGATTTCAACAGGAATGTTCATTTTGTGGCTTCCTTTTAAGATCCCTATCTTTTAGATGTAGTGGTGCAGTTGTCGGTCGGTGATTTTTCAAGGGATGTAGTAAAGTACACATAGCTGAGACTATGTGGTAGTCTCTGCTGTTTTAGCTAAATTGAAAAGAGAGCAGTCTGCACATTTCTCAGCTGGGGATTTATTTGAATTTATTATTCCTCAGGAAGACCACTTAGTAGTATTCAGGCTGTCCTCAGATTACCTGCAGACTCCCAGGTGATGGAAGGCTTATCTTTCCATTCTCTCCTGCTGGCTCACACAGGCTTTGGTGTGTGGTGATCAGATGCTGTTGAATTAGTGCTAACTCGTCCCAGTCCAACAGAAGAAAGCAGGGCGTGCTGCTGCGTTCGAGCTCCTTGGTGCAGTCACCGAGTCAATCTATCCCAAGGTTCTTCGTCTCTCCATGACCTTCTGTTTTCCAGGAGTGATGTATCCTGGTCCCTTCTGACAAACATACTCGAAGGGTACGAGACAAAGTCTCACCATCCTTATTCTCTGGCTGGACTTCTTCCAAGACAAATTTGCTTGTTCTTTTGGAAGTCCAAATATATGATATTCTTTAAGCACAATCCAAAGTGTCATAATTTTTCACAGTTTAATTTGGTTTTCTCCAATACACATGCAACATAAGAGTTGTGTTGTTTGGCAATGACTTATTAGAATGACTTTTAAAAAAATAGAATTTTTATTTTATACTGGTTTAGTCTCCAGAGTCTTTGCAGTCACCTTCTATGTATCAGAGAGCTGGACAATGACTAAAGAGGAAAAAAGGAGAATTGATGCCTTTGCGCTGTGGTGCTGGAGAAAAGTATTGAGTGTAGCATGGGCTGTTAAGAAAATGAACAAGTTCATTGTCGAGAGGGTTAATCCGGGTGGTTCCTTGGAGGCAAGGATTCTGAGGCTTTGTCTGACATACTTTGGACATGTTGCAAGGAGGGATCGGTCCTTGGAGAAGGATGTCATGCTTGGGAGGGTGGAGAGACAGTGCAAGAGGGGAAGACTCTCTATGAGGTGGATTGATTCAGTGACTGGGGTATCGGTGTGGGTGTGTTGAAGACAGTGCTAATGGCACAGGACAGAGCAGATTTTGGGGCTGTTGTACATCGGGTCGCTATGAGTTGCAAGCAACTCGACGGCACATAACAACAACAACAATTATCTGGTTTACTTAGAAAGTTCATACACATTATTTTTCACACTGGATCTTTCCATTTCCTTTACCCACCCCTCCCTCTGCCCATAAAATTATGTCACCTTACAATTACCCTCCCCCCACCCCTGCCCATCCTCACACCTCTTCTCCCACCCTCCCCCGTCGGATCCTCATACATGTTCTACAATAATGGTCTTATACAGTATTTGTAGCGTGACTTTTTTGAAACGTGATTGAACTTCACTGTCTATGTACTTACAGGTTTTGCTGTCTCTTACTATTTAACTCTTTGAAAGTCTTAACATTTTATTAATAGATAATCTGGGAAGAAAGGCAATTAGAAGATAGAAGACCTTATAGAAAAGGCAACTTTGATGAAAAGAATACCTCTTCGTGGTGGTGTTATTATTCGGTGCTGTGAAATCAACTACAACTCATAGCAACCCTGTGAACAGCGGATCACGGCTTTGCCCTCTCCTGGGCCATCTTCACACTCTGCCGTCCTCATACCTGTTGCTGCAGACACTGCATCAGTCCATCTCATTGAGAGTCTTCCTCTCTTTCACTGACCCTCTACTTAACTGACCCCTCTTGAGAACATGCCCAAAGTATATGAAATGAAGTTTCACTATCCTCACCTCTAGGGAGCTGCCTGGTTGTACTTGCTCTAAGAGTCATTTGTTCTTCTGTTGATTCATGTACTCTTTCCCAGCACAAAAATGCAAAGGCATCAATTCTTCAGTTTTCTTTATTAATTTTCCAACTTTCATATGCATACACAACAATTGAAAAAGATCATAACTTGGGTCAGGTCCACCTTAGTCTTTAAACTTACATCCTTTCTCTTTAGCACTTTAAAGAGGTTCTTCATAGCAGATATGCCCAAGGCAGCAGATCTCTTGATTTCTTGATTGCCGCTACTGTGGGTATTGATTGTGGATCCAAGGAAGAGAAAATTTTGACAAACTTCATTCTTCATCTATCATAATGTAGTCTATAAGTCCAATTGTGAGGTCTGTTTAGTTGTTGTTGTTGTTGTTGATTGCCTTCGAGTCAAGCCCGACTCATAGCGACCTTATGAACAAAAAGGCTTGAAGCCACTCTACAACTATGACATTTATCAAAGTTTGTCGACAGACACATAGATCAATGGAATAGAATTGAGAATCCAGAAATTAGCCCATCTACCTATGGTCAACTGATTTTTGAAAAGGAGATGAAATCAGTTAAGTGGGGAAACGACAGCCTTTTTAACAAATGGTGCTGGCAAAATTGGAAAGCTGTATGCAGAAGACTAAAACAAGATCCACACCTCACTCCATATACAAAAACCAACTCAAGGTGGATCATGGACTTAGGACTAAAACCAAGGACTATAAACTTC
>NW_006399812.1:7292743-7299429 GCF_000299155.1 Elephantulus edwardii | reverse complement strand
AGATTAGAAGTGATATATGATTGAGTATTATGGTTAGCACAGGAATCCAGAATTAAGGTTGCATAGAGAAGTGTACTCAGGGTGAGGGGTGGGGGACGTGGGAATTGTATACTAATGAAGGAATTTTTCTTCTTTTTTTTTTTCTCTCTTTGGAGGGGGAAGCGAGCTGGAGGGGAGGGATGGGAAGGGAGAAAATGGTGTCAATGAATGAATGGAAATCCAAAACCTCTGTAAAAAAAAAAATAAAATAAAGACAAGAAGCTGCAAAGCACTAAAAAAAAGTTTGTAGTAAAATAAAATCAGCATTATTTGTTAAAAAATGCTACCAAGCCAAAGGTGGGTGGCTCTAATCCGTGGCCCTAAGGCTTGCTTTAACTGTTTTTGGTGAAACATTCTTCTAGGTCTTATAGCCCTGGTGTGTCCACTTGCCTATAGAGGTAACTTGTGGTTGATGTGAAGCTGAATATTGTGACACTGATGAGTCAAATGCGATAACTGTTACCCATGGTGGACAGTGTTTGGCGGTGCTCCCCCATTGAAACAAGCTTGGAAGCAGGGGTGGCATCCACTTCGGTAAATAGCTCGCCTCTGGAAACCCTATGAACCTGGAGAAAGGATGAAAGTCACGCACGCAAGTGTCAAGGACTTTCGTTCATAGGGTCGCTATGAGTCACCTACAACTCGACAGCACTTAACAACAACAACAAATCAAATATATATGCTGAAAGGATACAGCCCTTACACATTTTTCCTGACTTTGAAGCACTGGGCTTCATAGTAAGGAACTGGTCTGCCAACACAATGGTACGTGATTTGAATTCCCCACTTGTTCTGCAGGAGAAAGATGGACAGTTTCCTCTGTGTGATTTACAGCCTTTGAAAACCCTCTAGAGGTTCAGCTTTATGTTCCTTATGTCTTGACAGCACACAACAACAAAAGCCCCTTAGGAATCAGGGTGCACAACTCGTGGCATGTTTTTCTGCTAACTGAAAAGGCTGAGAGTCTCTGGAGATTTGAATCCACATGCAGATCTATGGGAGAAAAATGGAAGGTCACAATGAATTAGAATGGACTTGACAGCAGTGAGTTTGAGTTTTGACTCTATATACAGGTTCTGCATGAGCACAATTAAATATTTACGAATTCTCATTTTTCACAATGCAATCCATAATTTGTTGTGACCACACAGCTTTTGCATAATCAGTGAGACAAGTAGACATTTTTTTCATATTCTCTACTTTCAACCGAAATCTGACATCAGCAGTCTTGATACCTCATCCTATTTTGAATCTGACTTGTGTTTTTACAACCTTTTAAAAGTTTTTTCCATACATACAATTTTACTTGCACGTGGAAGTAATGAAATTGCTCAATCATTTCTACATCCAGTTGGACCACCTTTCTTTGGAATGGGCACAACTATCTGTCTCTATCTTGCTCTCTCTCACTTGTGCTCTCTCTCTTTCTCTTGCTCTCTCTCTCTCTCTCTCTCTCTCTCTCTCATCTCAATTGGCTAGCCAGCTAGACTCTTCCAAATTTCTTGGTGTGGCTGTTGAAACATCTCACTTGCTATTCTATCAAGTTCCTGGAAACATGATCTATCAATTGCACTAGAAGAAATTTTCCTTCTTTCTCCCCAGAAGCAGCTGGTGGATTCAAACCACCTGCCTTTGGGTTGGCATGGGGAAAAAAAAATAAAGAACTATTTAGGGATGTTAGCAAACAGATTTCAATCATAACACATGTTTTGGAAAGCACCTGAATAGATGTGTGTAAATCCTCAGTGAGCGGGAAGACCCTCCATGAGCTGGATTACCAGTGACTACAGCAATGACTGAAACACAACAGGGATTGCAAGGATAGCACAGGGTTGGACTGCACTGGGCAAGTCTGCTGTCAGGGACCTCTTCAAAATCCTGAAGAGCAATGATGTCAGTTTGAAGTTTAAGGTGTGCCTGATTCAAGCTATGATCTTCCCAATCATCAGAGAGCTAGACAATAACTAAGGATGACAGAAGAATAATTGATGCCTTTGAGTTGTGGTGCTGGAGAAGAGTACTCAATAACCTATGGACTGCCAAAAGAACAGATATGTCCCAGAAAGGGTGTGGCCAGAGTGCTCTTTGGAAGCAAGGAGGATGAACCTTAGTTTTCCATACCTTGGACATGAAGTGAGGCAAGGCTGTTCTTTCGAAAAGGACAACACGATTGGAAAGATGGAGGGTCAGTGAAGAAGAGGATAATCCCCAATGAGATGGATTGGCACTGCGGCCTCAGCAATAGGCACTAGTGTCTTAGAAATGATGAGGGTGGGGGAGCTCTGGTGGCCCAGTGGCAAGAAGCTGCACTGCAATCCCAGAGACGCATGGTTTGAATCCACCAGATGCTCTGCCGGGAAAGGAGGGACAATCTCCTCCTGTACCAGTCAGGTCTGATCTGATGGTACACAGATGCACATACACAAAATAATAATAATAAAAAGAAATTATGAGGGTGGCACAGGACAGGGAAGGTTTCTGAATGTTTTTTTGTAGGGTCGCTATGAGTCATACCTCACCCGATGGCACCTAACAACAATAACAACAACAATCTAGCCATGAAGGCTGTAGTCTGATCTCCTTCAATAAGTGGTTTAAGTCGTCTTGACTTTCTGCAAGCAAATCGTATGATGCAGATTGTTGATGTTGTTAAGTGCTGTTGAGTCAATTATATCTCCTAGCCACCCTGTAAACAAGGGATCTAAGGCTGGCGTCCTATCCTGCGCCATCCTCATCATCCCTGGTACACTCGAGTCCCTTACTAAACTTACTGTAATAATCCATCTTGTTGAAGGTCTTACTTTTTAAAAAAGTGATCCTTTACCCTTCCAAGCAGGATGGCTTTTCCCAAGTACTATCCCTTCCTGAAAATATATATGCCCAAAGTATCTGAGATGAAGTTTCACCAGCTTTGTCTCTTAGGGGCACCCTCATTGCACTTTCTCCAAGACGTATTTGCTTTTTCTTTGGCTTTATGTGGGTGGTTCAGTACTCTCTTCCAACACCACAACTCAAAGGCATGGATTTTTCTTTTATCCATTGTCCAAACTGTTAGATGCCTTGGAAATGATTGAGAAGACCATGGATCATGCACACCTTAGTCATGCACACTGGCATCATTGCTTCCTCAGGACTTTGGTGATTGATAAATCTTATTCTTTTCCACATAGGTTTACTTCTAAAATTATTTGCTCAAAAATTATTATGCAGTTTAAATAAGTATGGAGAAAAGATCCAACCCTGATGCACACCTTTTCTGATTTTGAACCATGTTGTTGTTGTTAAGTGCCGACTCATAAAGACCCTATGAGCAAAAGACCAGAACACTTGTATAACTTTGGTCGTTTCTCCACGTTCATAGATTTTTCTGGAAGCAAGCCATTTCAGAAGTGGATGCCACTCCTGCCTCCAAGCTTGTTTTAATCGGGAAGCTCCACCAAATACTGTCCACCACGGGTAACCATTATCACATTTGGCACATCAGTTTAGCATCACAACAACCATGAGTTACCTCTGTACAGCCAATGGACAAACCAGTGCTATACCACCTAGAAGAATGTTTGACAAAAACCAATTTAAACCAGGCCTGAGGGAACCATGTAGTATTCCCTTATTCTGTTTGGACAACTGCTTCTTGATCTATGTTATCTATAGGTTTAACAGAAGTACAATTAAGAGTTTTGGGAGTTTCTAACATTCTTTTCAGTATTACCTGTAATTTGTTATGTTTCACATAGTCAAATGCCTTTGCATTAGTACAACACAAGTGTGCATCTTTATGGTATTCTCTGCTTTCAGCCGAAATCCATCTGATAGCTGCAATGATAATTCTTCCTTTTATGCTTCTTCTGAATCGAGCTTGAATTTCCTACAGTTCTCTGTTGATATGTTATTCCAACCACTTAAAAATATAATCTTAAGCAAGATTTTACTTGCATGTGATATTAATGATGTTGTTGTTAAGTGCCGTCGAGTCATTTGTGACTCATAGAGATCTTATGTATGATAGCTCTGAACCCTGCTCTATCCTGTGCCAGACTCATCGTCTCTGACACATTCATCCCCATTACTCCAGTCACTGAGTCAATCCTTCTCATGCAGGGTCCTCCGCTCTTGCACTGTCCCTTCACTCTTCCAGGCATGATGTCCCTCTCCAAGGACTGGTCCCTCCTTGCAACATGCCCAAAGTATGTCAGATGAAGCTTCAGAATCCTTGCCTTCAAGGAGCAGCCTGGTCTCACCCTCTCCAGGACTAACTTGTTTGTTCTTTTAGCAATCCGTGGTTTATTCAATACTCTTCACCAGCACCACAGCTCAAAGGCATCAATTCTTTTTCTATCATCCCTAGTCCTGCTTTCTGATGCATATCAAATAATTGAGAAGACTGTGGCTGGATCAAGCACACCTAAGTCTCCAGACTGAAGTCATTACTCTTCAGTACTCTGGAGAGGTCCCTGACAGCACAATTTTCCAATGCAATTCATCTTTTGATTTCCTGCCTGCTGGTACCAAGAGTTCTGATTGTGGAGCCAAGTCAACTGAAGTTATTAACAATTTCAATTGCTCACCATCTATCATAATGCTGCCAATTGGCCCAGTGGTAAGAATCTTTGTTTTCTTGATGTTGAGCTTCAATCCATATTGAAGGCTACAGTCCTTGACTTTCTGCAGCAAATGCCTCAGGTCCTCCTCAATTTTGCCAAGCAAGGTTGTGTCATCTGTGTAACACTGGTTGTTGATGAGTCTTCCTCCAATCCTGATGCCAGATTCTTCCTCATGAAGTCCAGCCTCTTGGATGATCTGTTCTGCATAGATTGAAAAGGCATACACTTTTCTTGATTTTGAGCCAAACTGTCTTTCCTTGCTCTGTTGACTGCCTCCTGGTCCAAGAATAGGTTTTCAATAAGCACAGTCAAGTGTTCTGGGATTCTCATTCTTCTCAGAGTTAGCCACAGTTTCTTGTGATCCACATAGTCAAATGCTTTTGCATAGTAAATGAAAGATAGATAGACATTTCTCTGGCATTCTCTGCTTTCAGCCAAGATCCATCGAACATTGCGCCTATAATATCTCTAGTACCACAGCCTCTTTTAAACCTGTCCTGCATATCTAGCAGTTCTCTGTTGATGTGCCGTTCCAGTCGTGTCTGGATAATTTCCAGCAGAATCTTGCTTGCATGTGATATTAATGATATGGTTTGATAATTTCTGCACTCTGTCGGATCACCTTTTTTGTAATGGGGACAAATTTGGATCCATTCCAGTCAGTTGGCCAGGTGGTTGTTCTATTAATGATATTGTTTGATCTTTTCAGCTCTGTGTTGGATCACCTTTTTTATTTTATTTTCTTTTTAAATGGGAAGAAGTATCTGTTGTAATGTTGGCCAGATAGTTGTCTTCTAAATGTCTTGGCATAGGCTAGTAAGCAGGTCCTGGATTTGTATCTGTTGAAACACCTCAATTGAAGGACTTACTGAAGAAGACCAAAGACTAGACCCTTCACTATGGACTTTGTCTTAACATAAGGAAATAAAAGTCTTTGCTACTGGACCAGTAGGCAACGTGAAGATAAATGGGGGAAAGAGTGAAGTTTCAGTGATCTCATTCTACTTGCATGCACAATCAACACCCACAGTAACAGAAGTCAAGAAAAATTAAGAACCTGAGGAAGACCTGAGACATTTGCTGCAGAAGGTCAAGGACTGTAGCCTTCATCATGGGTTGAAGCTCAACATCAAAAAACAAAAATTCTCACCACTGGGCCAATTGGTAGCATTATGATAGACAGTGAAGAGATTGAGAAAAGAAAAATCAAACAAAATGTGTTTTGATTTTACCATTGGGAAATCCATCAAGAATCTCTCTAGAGTGTTTCCGAGCAAGCATATGGGTTTTGTTTTTTTGGTTTTTTTTTTAGTTGTTTTCTGTGCATCTGAAAGTTGGACAATGAATAAGAATGACAAAAGAACACTGGTGTATAAGTTTCCATTTGAGCCTTAGTTCTTATTTTTTGGGGGTATATTTCAAGCAGTGGAATAGCTGGGTCATATGGAATCTCTATGTTCAGCTTTTCAGGAAGCACCAAACTGCCTTCCGGAGTGGTCAGAGTGATTGTACCATTGTACAATCCCACCAACAATGTAAAAGAGTTCCTGTCTCACCACATGCTCTCCAACATTTATTACTTACTGTCTTGTTAAACTTTGCCATTGCTACTGGAGTGAGATGGTATCTCAAACGGAAACTGTACACCAGTGTTCATTGCAGCAAACGAATGTCTAACCACAAACGAATGGATTGAGAAGTTGTGGTTCATTCATATAATGGAATACTAACTATGAGGCACGCAGGAGCAATGAGTTTATAGATAACTACCTAACTTGGGAGGGACTGGAGGGCATTATGCTGAGTGAACTAACTCAGTTCGACAAGGACCAAAAAACCCTGTATAAAACCATTATTATAAAATGAGTATGAGGATCCAAGGTGGGGGCGGAGAGGACGGAAACAGAGGGGTGAGGATGCGGAGTAGAGTGTCAATCATAGGGTTGCAGAATTCAATGGGTGGGTGGGGTGAAGGAAATGGGAAGGATCTATTGTGAAAAACTTTTGTGTTTAAACTTTGTGACTGTTGTTGTTGTTATGTGC
>NW_006399812.1:7244165-7291608 GCF_000299155.1 Elephantulus edwardii | reverse complement strand
CGGGATGGGTTTGTCAGAGGCAATGAGATTGGCACAGGATAGAGCAGGGTTTAGGGCTGTTGTACATAGGGTCGCTATGAGTTGCAAACGACTCGACGGCACATAACAACAACAACAAACAACAATACATACCGAAGGGGGAAAAATAACAAAAGAAGAACTGGTACTTTTGAATTGTGATATTGGTGAATTATATGGGATATTTTAGAGTACTGTCAAAGGAGGAAACACATCTGTCTTGGAGGAAGCACATCCAAGGTGCTTCTTAGTCTCATATATTCTGGGTGTGTCATCAGGAAAGGCCAGACCTTGGAAAAAGACATCATGCTGAGAAAAGTGTCAAGTCAGCTAAAGAGTGGAAGACCCTCAACAAGAAGCATGGACACTGACTGTGACAATGGACTTGAGGATGTTGGAGATCATGAACATGGTGCAAGATAGAGCAAGGTTGTGGACTGTAGTTCATAAGGTTCCTGAGAGCTCTAGTCACCTTGATGGCCTCTGACAACACAACAACTCGGTCAAAGGCAATGACTAGAAAAGCCACACTGGGCAAACCATTATAGTACAGATAACTCTCTGGCTCTTCTGGCAGTTGGCTTTTATACTTAAAATTGTTAGCCTCCTTCTAACAAGCATCTTGCTGAACATTATTCATGGTAATGTGTAAGCCAGCTACTTCAGACTTTTATCTTTCCACATTTTAGATATAAAATTTCTAACCTTTGTGTCCCTTCCAAATCAGTCCTCTGAGGAGAAAAACCTGTCTCTGCCTTTCTTTGAAGAATCTTATACAACAGTTGAAACTGTAATAGTTGAGCATCTTCATCTATAAGCAGAATCCAGTCCAGAGCAAGGCATCAAATTGTATCAACCTACGGTAGGTCATAGTGCCAAACACCTCTTCCTCGAGACGCGTTCTGGTCAGCTCATCCTTCACTATCCAAGGTTAGCACCGAGAAATAAATGCCACAAACTCAAATGTCCACTCCTTTTCCTGCACTTCGTCTGAAACTCCACTCTTGACGTGAGCCCTTGTCTTCCTTATCTAAAGCTGCTATAATAGCTTAAGTGGATGACTTAGCAAGCAGAAATGTATTATGAGAATTTATGAGTCTAGAAGGCCAAATTCAGGATACAAGTTCAAAGGCGAGGCCTTCCTGTGTGTCAGCTGTGGAAGAAAGGAGTTTCTTTCAGCCTCAGTAGGCCTGGCATTCCCTGGAGACCCACTTGTGTTCTGGCTGTCCCCAGTGTCAAGGATCATGCATTGGCCTGGGGCCACAAAGACACTCCACTCCTGGAAATTATTTCTTGGTGCTCTGTCTATGAGCCTTTTTCTCACATCTTTTCCCTCTGTTTTATCTGCATTGAGGTAAAAGGTATTAGTGGTCACATCCTCCTTTGGGGGGGGGGTTGCTCACCTTATATCTGATTTGAGTTGTGATGAGATTAGAGAGTGTTACCTTGCGCCTTTAATCCTCCTATAATGGCTGGGTTGGTCAGGATCATGGGTAATTATTATATAGCTTCTGCATTATATCCTGCAGCTGCTCGTGGGCCTCCAGGCCTGCCCAGCTTCCCAGCATGAGCTCTTGCTGCTCATGAGCCTCCAGATTTGGCTGCAGTTTGGAGGCAAAGATTTTGAAGCTCCATCTCACATACTTTGGACATACTGTCAGGAGAGACCAGTCCTTGGAGAGGACCTCATGCCTGGAAGGGTAGAGGGTCAGTGAAGGAAAGAAAGACCCTGGGTGAGATGGATTAACACAGTGACTGTGGAAAATGGGATCAGGTGTGTCAGAGACGGTGAGGTTGGCTCAGGATAGGGCAAGTTTCAGAGCTATTGTTCATAGTCTACTTAATGACACGTAACAACAACAACAACATTATATGCTGGAAAAGAATATTGAATGTACACCATTGACTGCTAGGAGGGTGAAACCAGGCCGCTTCTTGGAGGCAAGGATTCTGAAGCTTAGTCTGATATACTTTGGACATGTTGTAAGGAGGGACGAGTTCTTGGAGAAGGACATCATGCTTGGGAGGGTGGGGGACAGCGCAAGAGAGGAAGACCCTTGATGAGATAGATTGACTTAGTGACTGTGGTAATGGGAGTGGGTATTTCAGAGACAATAAGATTTGGCACAGTATAGAGCAGGATTTAGGGCTGTTGTACACAGGGTCCTTGTGAGTCGCAGGCGACTCGACGGACATAACAACAACATATTTGTATTTTGGTGGAACACATTTGACAGCTCCTCACATGGACCACATCCTGTGTATCAGTCCAGAAACCCCTTTCTCACCTTTAATATCTGTTGCTCAACGGTTGTCAATGGAATATGTTCAGACTCAGGCTGTCTCCTCATTGCTGCACTTCTGCTCATCAACTGGACCTTGATGATCACCATGAGGAAGCGTGTCACATCGTCTACTTGCCAGCTCCCTTTAACTTCCGGTCCTGGAAAGGGACTTGAGATTGTTATTAGCTTTTTCTGTCTCAGTGTCCCCAAAGATAAATTTATTGCTCTAACGTAAATTTTCTTTTTTTAAAAAAGAATTCAATTGCCAGTTAATGCTTTATTGATCAACTGATTGTGTGTATATGTGTGTGCACGCATGCATGTGCATGTGTATGTGTTGATCTTATGTTCAGGGACTCTGTTGAACTCAATTTTTAGTTTCAGGAATTTTTGTGGAGTATGTAGATGCCTTGGAATTTTACACATACAATCATGTTTCCTTTGAATAGAGATAGTTTTATTTCTTCTTTTTTGATTTACATGCCTTTTCTTCTCTTGGCTCATTAACCTGGCTAAATCTGGTATTATGTTGCAAAGAAATACAAAATGAAACGGACAGGAATAAAGTTCAGAAGGCAGAGAAAGATAAGAAAGAAGGGTAAATGGGAAAACAAACAAATAAACAAACAGACAAACAAACAAACACAACTACAGCCTTCAACACTGACTACATGTCAACATCAAGAAAAGAAATATCTTCACCACTGGGCCAATAGGCAACATCGAGATAAATGGACAAAAGATTGAAGTTGTCAATGATTTCCTCTTGCTTGGGTCTATAATCAACACCCTTGGTACCAGCAGTCAAGAAATGAGAATATATGTTGCATTGAGAAAATCTGCTGTCAAGGACTTCTCTAAAGTGCTAAAGAGCAATATCAATTTAAATGTTGAAATGTCACCGTTAATATACTGATGTCAATCTTTATAGGCTCTGTTAGGTTAAGGGAGTGGGGCTTTTATTTTTTGTGTGGGTTTTATCTATTTATTTATTTTGTTTAGATTTTTAAAAAAAATCAGAGCTGGGTGTTAGATTTTATAAAATTATTTTAACGAATCTGTTCAGAAGATAAGTTACATAATATTTTTCCAAATAGCAAGTCAGTTTTATATTTCTGCTTTGAAACTCATTTGGGCAAGATATGTTATTATGATCATTCTAGACATGATTTGCTAATACTTTGCTGAGAATTTTTGCATCTACGTCCACCAGCTGTGTTGGTCTATAGTTTTGTCTTTGTCTGTTTTTGGTATTCGTTATGACCAAATGAATTTGGTATTAGTATTGACCAAATGAAAGGTGTCTGTTTTTTGCAAGAGGTTTTTTAGACTGGGTATTAATTTTTCCCCACCTTAAAAGTTGTGTAGAATCCAGCGCAAAAATCATCTGTTTTCCTTTGCAGAAATTAATTTTTTCATTTACAAATTCAACTTTAAAAAAATAGAGTCAGAGTTCATTGATTTTTTTTGGGGTGAGTTTTGTTATCATTATTCCTTAATATGGTCTTTTGACTCAGCAGTGACATCCCTTTTAAAACTAATTATGTTGGTAATTTATGTCCTTTTCTTAAATCAGCCTGGTTAGAGGTTTATCAAGTTGGAATTTTTTTTTTCTTTTTTAAAAACCACTTTCATTGATTTTCCCTGTTTTTAGATTTCAATGTCTTTGATCTCTGCTCTAATCTGATCTCTTATCTTTGCTTTAGGTTTAATTTTCTTTCCCTAGTTTATTATGGTATTACTTAGGTTATTGATTTTTAGATCTTCTTTTTCCATATATGTATGTATCTGTTACAAATTTCCTTCTATGTATGATTTCATCTGCTTCCTACAAGTTTTGATAGGTTATACTTTTATTTTCATTTGGTTCAAATGATCTCAAAATGTCCTCTTATAGAAAGAAGGTTATTTTAAAATATGACGTTTAACTTCCAAATATTTCGGGGTTTTCTAGCTACTTTTCTAGTTTTATTCCATTAATGTCTGAGAACACACTTTCTATGGTTTCTATTCTAAATCTGTTAGAGTTTGCTTTTTCGCCTATAGTATGATCTATTTTGGGGACTGTTCCACATTCACTTAAGAAGACTGTGTATTTTGCTCTTGTTGATTGAAGTGGTCTATAAATACCTGTTAGACTACATTGGTTGATACTGCTTTTTTTAGGTCATCCCTTCACTTACTGATTTTCTGTATTACTTTTTCTGTTAGTTACTGTAGAGGTGTATTGACTTCTCCTACTTAAATTGTGCATTTAATAGTAGATTTAGAACATCTTATAGACCCATCAGTTATTTTATTTTAGATATTTTGTTTATATGAATTTAGAATTTATTTTTTATTTCAAAAAGAGAGGAATGATTTTAGGTGAGTCTGCCCACATGAGCTGAGCCATTCTCCAAGGGGGCTGACAGCTGACTGCTGATGACAATCGAGATCCAGATGTCACATCACATTAGTCACCAAAGACGACTCATGATTTCTATTTATTATTGACTGGGTTTTGTTGATGTTTTCCCAGGAATTAGACAACTTTGTCTAAATATTTAAGTTGACTGGTTTGTGTTCATGCCTTGCTTTTTTTTTAAAAAAAAAAATACATGCATGATCTATTATCATATGGCCCGTTTTTGTTTCTGAGATTTGATATTTGGGTCTGTTTTCTTTTTCTCGATCACCTATGCTAGAAGGTCTAAAGGCAGCCTGAACTCAGTGATTGATGGATGTGGGTTTATGACCTTCCTATTCTGATTTTGCACAGGTTAGGAGAGAGCAAAGGTCACCTGTTCTCAGAGCTTCCTGTAGATTGAAAGAGGCTTTTCATTGAACGCAGCACAGCTTAGCTTCTCTCCCCGTCCAGTCTGGAATCTTCTCCCTATTGCAGGTTTTGATCTGAATAATACTCTCTAATACCTCTTTCCATTTTTACTTTTATTAAGTCCCATTTTGTTTTGTCTTTTGATGTTTGTGCTTTTATATTAACTATTTCATGTTATCTTTTAAAAACATAATTAGCAAATATTTTCTCCCACCCTGTGCATTTCATTTTTACTTTTGTTGTTGTTGAGAACATAAACCAATAATTTCTGTCTTTTTGCTTTCCTGATGTTTGCAGAACAAAAGTTTTAAATTGCCCCCCCCACCCCCATGGATATGATGTTGATTATTGAAGTAAAAAGGCTATGATTCCTCTTTCTCTGTGGCATCACCATGACAGCTGGGGCCCTGTACATATCACTCACAAACCGGAGGGCCTTCAAAGCCCTTATCACTGCTGAGTACTGTGGGGCTGAAGTCTCTATGCTCTCTGAAGCACCCCATTTTCACTGTGGCCAGTGAACCTTTGACAATGCAGACCACCGCCTGGCTTTTCCAGCGATTAACCTTGGTCTTTGAAGAATTAACTTCCCCCTTACAATCGTATCACTAATCGCTACATTTGTGAAAGCATGTGAGCCACCTGCTTCACGCCTCATGCCTTATTAGCCCTGATTTGCCCATCCATATCAAACCAGTCCTCTGAGGGAACAAGCATGTCCCTTTTGCTCAAGAATCTTCCGTTCCGTTTGGAAACTTTGAGCTTCTACATCCACAAGCAAAGTCCAGTCCAGAGAAAGCCATCGGGTCCCATCAATCAACACTGGCCCACAGCGTGATCATGTGTTTGGGTTCTTGTCATCTTATCCTCAGCCATCTGTGGTTGGGTCTAAATGGGCATTAGCCACAAACTCAGGGGTCCCCACTTCTGTGTTCCAGACCAGCCAGTCTCTTCATTCCTCCTTGGCCTCCCACATGAGACCAAGTCAACAAGCCAGGGGTCCTCCTGACTCCCTACTCTTCAAGCCAGCAACTCTTTTTCACTTACATAGTGCTGAAAGACAATTCCAAGCTCAGCCTGTCTCTTCATTGCTGCATGCTTCCTGCCTCTACTCCAGTGGATACAGGCGTCACTATCAGTAAGTGTACTTGCTAGCCCCCTTTAACTTCAAGTTATACCAACTTTATACCCTGTTTCAGAAGCCAAGCAGCTTGTCCAGTTTTAAAAAGTCAAAGCCTCTTCCACTCATCACACATTCTCTTTCTTTCTACTTGCCTTTCTTTGAAATGTGAATTTATTTCTTCAATCAAAGTCCAAGGTGGCTACGTAACTTGGGAAAGACTGGAGAGTATTATGCTGAGTGAATTCTGTCTCACACGGACAAATGCTGTCGAAGACTATTACAGTAAAAAAACCATAAAGATAACGAGTAAAACATGTATGGGGACCCAAGGCGGGAAGCATGGGAACAGAGGGGTGAGGATGGGTAGGGGTGAAATCAAAGGGTTTCATAATTTAGTGAGTGGAAGGAGGGAGTAAGAGAAATGGGAAAGATCTGGGGGGGGGGGACCTGAAAAGACAGGGTAATGGTGGGCATGGTCCAATGGTGATTTATTTTATAAAACGTAATGAATGTGAATGATTGTATGAAATAAAATGTGTACAAACTCTGTAAGCAAACCAATATAAAATAAAAAAGAAAAAAAGTCCAAGGTGGGTCTACAAATCCATTTAAATGCAAATCTTCTCAGAGTAATGAGAGGGGCTTAATCTATCAACTAGTCTAAGCTCCAGCACCCACTGTCAAATTCTACTTTTAACAATCTTATCACCATGGCAAATCTTCCCTTTTAGTATATCCAATCAAGTACTGGCCTAAGACAGAATTACATGCTTTTCTTTTTATTGTTCTAGTATTAGGATTGTCAGGGCTTTGTCTGGTGCTTCTGTGGGTCAGGATCTTAGGTCTGTTCCTACCAAGATTTCCACAGGTTTCAGCCCATTGCATGTAAGAGCCATTAACATTTTAGTTGTTTACAACAATACACTGTGTAGCCTTCCAACTCAAATTGAGTTTTAAACCTCATGCTTTTATTATTATCTGTATTGGTGGTAAGACTAAGGCTTGATTAGACATAGTGTGGAATAATGCTATTCACAATGTTTGAAGTCCATAATGATTTGGCGAACTCTGGGGGCTGGGTGGTGAGGAGCTGCCAGAAGAACAAAGAGATCTGTCTTGGAAGAAATACAGCCAGAAGACTGCTCCTTAGAAGCAAGGACAGTGTGCCTTGGCCTCACAGACTTTGCCCACTTATCAGCAGGGGCAAGTTCCTGGAGAAAGCCATTAAGCTTGGGAAAATAGATGGGAAAGAAGAAACCCCTCAACCAGATGAGTGACATGGGCTGTAATAATGCTGTAAAAACTGCAGCAGTTGTGAAGACAGCATAGGACTGGGTAGTGGTCTACTGTGCTGTATGTTGTTATTACATGCCATGGAGGCAACAGTGACTCACAGCAACCTTATGGACAATGGTTCTGAACCTTGTCTTATCCTGAGCCACGCTGTCTCTGACATACCTGATACCATTGCCATGGTCACTGTGCCAGTCCATCTTATCCAGGGTCTTCCTCTCCTGCGCTGACCTTTCCAAGCATGATGTCCTTCTCTAAGAACTGGCCTCTCTTTACAAAATATGTGAGGCAGTGCTTCAAAGTATTTGCCTCCAAGGAGCAACATGATTTTACCCTCTCCAAGACAGACTTGTTTGTTCTCTTGGCTGTCCACAGTATGTGCAACACTTTTCTCCAGCACAAGTCAAAGGCATCAATGCTTCTGTCACCCTTATTCAGCTCTCAGACACATAGCACTTGTGAAGTGTAACATGGTCTGGATCAGGTAGACCTTAGTCTCTCGATTGATATCATTGCTTTTCAGCACTCTGGACAGGTCCTGATAGCAGATTTTTCCAATGCAACATGTAAAAAGGGACATTATTAGTTGGTGCATTAGTGTTAAGGTTTTGTGCAGCCAACCCAAAGGCACATGGTTTGATTCTACCAGCTGCTCCACAGAAGAAAGAGAAGCAGTCTCCTTCTTTTAGATTTACTCATTCTGGAAACTTGCTGGAAGGTCAGATATAATAAGTTTGTTCTGATCTGAGAGCACATAAAAACAGCTATAAAAACCTGAAAAGGCCTTTTCACGTTACAAAAACAATTACTTAAAAACTCACCAAAATATTTTGTTCAGTGAAGGATGTTTATTATAAACCATGCTAACATGCTTAGATGCAACATTTAGCTATTTAATCACATGACACTATCAGTGAATTGTAAAGAAAAAAACCTCTAACATGAAGATCACACTTCTGTTTCCAGATATTGTGGGTTTTTTTAATAGCCATCACATTTCTATTTGCATGTTAGCAATGATAAAGTCTCCCTTTCCCCCAATGTCAGATTCAGTAACTTTCTGCATGTATGAAGCCCACAATATAAAACTTGTCTTGAGATCTGAATAAAAGTTACAGATTCTTTCATCTTTGAAAATATAAATATGACTGAAGATTTGCATTCCCAGAGGCTCCCTAAAGAATTTCATTTTAAGAAAGAAAATATTTTTTAATTACCATATAATGAGGATTTATATTTATATAAAGTTTTAGGGTACACAATATGATAGTTTTAAGTGAATATGTTACTGTTAGGTGCCACTGAGCCAGCTAGGATTTCTAGTGACGCCCTGAACCACCCATCTGAACTCTGTTCTATCCGGGGCCATCCTCATCATCTCTGTTAAACTTGAGCCTACTAATCAATCCTATATATGTTAGCAAGAATTTAAGTTTGCCGAGGAATAAGATTTCTTCATGTCTGAAAACAAAATTCCATCAAGTCAGGAAGCTTTGATGGCCTAGTGGCAAGAAGCTGCACTGCAATCCCAGAGGTATGTGGTTCAAAGCCATCAGATACTCTGCTGGAGAAGGAGGGGCAATCTTCTGTACTAGTAGGATCTAATTTGATGATACAAACACACACACACACACACACACACACACACTCACTCCATCAAGTCATATTTTTTGTAATTAGTTGTGTTGTGTGTATGTGTGGTGTTAAGTGCCATCGAGTCGCAGGTAACTCTTATAACAAAAGTCCTGGACACCTCCTGTATAACTTTTGTCCTCTCTTCAGGTTCATAGGGTTTCCAGAGGCAAGCTATTGTGGAAGTGGATGCCACTCTTGCTTCCAAGCTTGTTTTAATCAGAGAGCTCCTCCATGGGTAACCATTACCACATTTGACACATCAGTGTCACAGTGTTCGGCTTCACAGCAACCACGAGCTACCTCTGTACAGCAAGTTGGACCTACCAGTCTTATACAACCTAGAAGAATGTTTCACCAAAAACAATTAAAGGCTGGCCTGAGGGCCACAGGCCCTCTAGCGATAGGATTTTAAGCTAGGGCCTGGAGCAGGCTCTGTAGGCTTGACTCCACCCTTACTTACCCTTACTCTAAGGGTCAGGGCCGCCCATGCAGCTTTGAAAGCCAAAAGGACCTTAACACACAACGCAATAGACCCCAGAAACTTCCCTTGCCTGAGTGCCACCAAGAGGAGCCGCCATGGAGGTGCTAGCCATCCTGCCCGCTTAGCCGTTTAGCTGTAGAAGTCTATAAAAAAGCTAAAAAGAATAATGACAAGTAATGACACTTAGAATATGTTAGGTTACAAGCTATAAGCACTTATGTACATCATAATATTTAATTTGTACTATAAATCAAATAGGTATTATTAGACTTAGTGTATAATGAGACTAAGAGGATAAGAAATTCACCAAGTTCAAACAGCTAGTAAGCAGTGGAAACAAGAGTCTAACGCAAGACAGTCTCAGTATGATTCCAGAGCCAAAGTACTCACTCACTTACAACCCTGAATGGCATCGGTTAGTCTTCTGATGAAGGTGGATGCTTAAATATTTGACCGGGGATACATTCATAAAATCAAAGTTTACATTAAGAAGCAAGACAGATTCAAGTAGAACACAAAAAATTTATTTTAATGTTTTTATTTATACTTATCTTTTTTATCACCTTTATTCTAATAAGGTTATAAATACATAAATGTCCAAGTACATGCAACACATTCCACAAAGAGAAAAAATTTACAACACTAATTGAATAAAGAACCCAAATTATCTTACAGAAAGTGCTTCAAAAAAAGACCTTGTGGCACATTTACACCATATAAATATGAATATTCTCAAGTAATTACCAAGGGATGCATCATTTATAAATAAAATTCAAAACAATCCCATAATTTCTTCTATAAGCCAGAATTTAATTTTTTAGCAAATCAGACGTATAAGAGTAATGCAAGTCACATAGCATCAAAATGAAACCGATGTGCCTCTTGTCGTTTTTCTCTGTCATCTGCTTTCTGAAAAAGAATTTATTAAAAAAATATTATTAAGAAGAAATGACTATTAAAATGCTAATTTTATAAATATGAAAGAAATTAAAGTGTGATTTTACAAGATATGAGTTGGTTCCCACTCGATGGCACAAAACAACAGCAAATCACATGAAGTAGTTTTTGGTACTTTATACATTTGTTTTATAATAAATGACTCACTTATTGGATTTAAAAATTACCAAGAAATGATCCTAGCATCCTTATTTTCCTTTATCATTTATTTAAAAGTAGAATAAACATTAAATTCTGTAAATGTAAATAAAGTATTACATTTATTTTCAGTTCTTAACACTGATGCTAATAAATGAATTTAAATTTAATATGTAGAGTTAATTATAATCTGGACTATGTTTTCTGTTTACTTGATATTTGTTATTTTGAGTGATTGTTTTGTATTTTGCTCCCAAACCTTCATAGAAAAACTCAAAACATACTGAATAATTCTCCTCCTGAATAAAAAGTTAAAAATGTTAACAGCATTCTGAGAAAGAGATTATTCTTAAATTGAGGTGTGGAAAGAAAAGTTGTTGAAAATACAGTATTTAGAGAAATGGAGGAGAGGAACCGTCATTATAAGCTGGGGTAAAATATTAGCAATCTGAGATACATTTTGTGGGAACATGAAATATGTAAAAGGTAATAAGAAAGTTGGAAAGACAGACTCTGGAGTGACATGAAAATATTATGAAGGCAAGATTAGACATTTTGGGCAGTGGGTAAGTTACTAAAGGTTTACAGCGTGGTTGCGAAGTTGATTAAGGTTAAACGGAATAATGAATAATTTGACAGCAGTGTGATGAATGGACTGGAAATAGGAGAGAATGAAGTCTGCAAGGCTCGGTAGGATATGATAAAGAGCTGAACAGCAGCAGCAGCAGGAGAAATGCAGAAATGGAATTGGCTGCAAAGACTCTTAATAGAAGCAGAATCAGTAGAACAACTGATGAAATAAGAAGGAAAGCCTGCGAGATAGGATTTTAGAATACTAGCCTTGCGGTGCCTCTGAGAGTGATCTAGATAGAGATGATACGAACCCAGCTGGAAACAGTGATGAGACCTCAGGAAAGAGATGTGGGCTGTGTGTATGAGGTAACAGCAGAAGATGTAATTTTTATTTTTTTGTGATTTTAACAAAAGTTTATAGAAAGATGGGGTTTTCATCCATTCATCTTTGCACAATTTCCTCCCTCACTCTCATTCCCCTCCCCTACTCCACTTTGTAATGCCCCTCTTGTTTCAGATATAGTACCTGCTCACACATGCCTTTCAGACAGTCCTTCCCTCGTCTATTCCAGGGCAGTGTTCATTTTCTAGCCACTGCCCCCTGTTCTCTCCCCATCCTTGTGTCAGTCTTATTTTGTCCCCCATCTCAGTCTTATTGTATGGTATTATGCAATATTTTCCTTTTTTAACTGAGGCATTTCACTCAGCATAATGTCTCCCAGGCTCACCCATGTGTGTAGTGTTTTCAAGTTCACTGTTCTTTATTACTGCTTAATATTCCATTGTCTGAATGTTCTACAATTTTTCTATCCATTCTTTTGTTGATGGACACTTGGCCTGCTTTCTTCTCTTCAATACTGGGAGTAATGCAGCAATAAACATGGATGTGTATACATCTGAGTTGTGGTTCTGGTTTCTTTAGGGTATATTCCTAGTAGTATGATAGCTGGGTCAAATGGTATTTCTATTTCTCACTTTTTGGGAAAGCAACAGACTGCCTTCCACAGAGGTTGTATCATTTAACGTTTCCACCAGCAGTGAATAAGAATTCCAGTCTCTCTACAATCCTATCCACATTTGTTGTTTACTGCCCTAAAGTTCATCTGTTGCTGGGGTGAGATGGTATCACAGTTGTTTTGATTTGCATCTCTGATAGGTAGGGATTGAGAACATTTCTTCATGTGTTGGTTGGCCATCTCAACTTCTTCTTTGGCGAAGTGTCTTTTCATATGTTGTGCTCATTTTGTGACTTGATTGTTCATCTTAGTATTTTATAAACAGAATTAGTTTTTGACAGAATCATTCACAGACAATTTGTTTTACAACATTGTCTTTGAGTAATGTAATGAATAAATTACCCTGTCTAATGTACTCCTTCTTGTATATTGTCTCTTCCTTTTCCCAATTTATCTATTTATTTTTAAGAATTGAAAAGAATTAAAAATAAATCATGATGATAAATTTTAGATGAAATTGGCAGGGAAATCACTATGGGATGTCTGCACTAAGGAAGGGACAGAAAGGGGCAACTTCCTGAAATGACAGAAAATGAAAGAAAGGAGACAGGAGAAAATCAAGTGGTCAAATAAGTGGGAAAAGAAGGACAGTGGCATCGCTGGGGATTCTATTAGTGAGCATGTTACAATCATGGGCAGAGTATAGACTTGTCTTGAAAAACATCAACTTTTTAGCTGCTAGTTCATTATTAGGGAGTCCTGGTGGTAAGGAGTTGTGCTCCCAATTCAAAGGCATGTGGTTCAAATCCACCATCTGCTCTGCAGGAGAAAGATGGGAACTTTGCTCCCGTGTAACTTATAGCCTCTTAAAATTTATAGCCACTGGAGTAAATGAAATGGGAAAGATCTGGTGTGAAAAACAATGTATATGAACTTTGTAAGCAAATCAGTATAAAAGAAAAAATTATTTAAAAAACCCACCACCAGAAAAACACACAAAAAACCCCCAAACCCACTGGAGAGTCAGTTATGAGTTGGCTTTGACTTGATGGTACATAACAACAATTCCTTATTACTGTAACTTCAGTGTTTATGATGAAATCAGACCTGGCAGATTAGCATTATTAACTTCTTTACATTCACAGATCTAGAGCTTGATAATATTGGAAAGAAGGCTTTAATCCTTCTGGCTGAAAAGAAAAGTTGTGGGTTTTTTATTATTTTTACCTCATATTGCAATCTTAAAGTTAACAAAAGTGACATTATTATTATTTTTTATATTTAAAGGAGTGATATTTTTATAAAGACACAAAGTGATAAACATTTATCGGCACAATTAACATGCCATTTTTATAGATGAAAAGAACCCAAACTCTGCAAAGCAGGGCACTGATTCAGACTCACAGTGATGAGGGTGACAATCTAAAGAGAACAGACACAAACCCACCCGCCCCCCAAAACCCACATCAAAATGGTTTTGTGACATAAAGAAGCTCTTTATGGATGCACTCTTAGGCTTTACTAGTTATATAATTAATATTATATATTTAATTCTAGGCAATTACAAATATAAATTAGCCTTTTAAAATTTATGTCTAAAGTAATACATGGTGATTTATTTTGTATTTTCTTCACAGAAACATGGCATTAAAACTTTGAAATGTACATGGCATTTCTGGGAGGTTTATTTTCACTGGGGGGAGGGGCAAGAAGAAGGAAGGAAAATGTGCAACAATGAGTCAATGAATGAAAACCCAACCTTTCAGTAATCTTTTGTTAAAATAAACCATAATCAAATTAAAAAAAAATTGGCACCACTGTTCTTTAGCACTTTGGAGAGGTGTTTGAATAAAAAAAAAAAGGAATTCAAAAGAGTATTTGATAGATGCTGTTGTTGCGTACGACTGAGTTGGTTCTGACTGATAGCAGACCCTCCAGCAGCTTTTCAGAAGCAGTTAATCGCATGGCACGAGACTGCCCATCTTCCTCCCTCGGAGCAGCTGGTGGATTTGAACCACATGCTTTTGGGATCATAGTGCAGATTCTTACCACTAGGCCACCAGAACTCCACTTGATAAATGGAAAATATAGTTATCACTTTACTTGTTACTTCCCACTTAATAAGCTGTGAGAGAATAATTTCACTAACTTTTCTAGGTACTCTAATTTCTTTATCCAAAAAATTAGTTATTATTCTTGGAAAAAGAATGTCTATAGCCCTGTATGTAGATAATAATAATAATATTATTATTATTACTTAAAAATTTATTAATACTTCTCAGGATATTATGACATCGCTTCCTAAATTTTGGTACACACTAAAAAAATTACAAAGTTGTTCCCATTAAGTTGATCCCAGGTCCTGGGGATATCCACGTGTGTGGCAGAACAGTCTTCAGGGGCTAATTCTTCTTCTGAGGTGCCCTGAGTGGACTACACTGCAGCATTTCAGTAGCAGGTGAAGGTTCGGATAGTCAGGCTAATACTCTATGGTTTAGCAAACTTTTAAAATCAATACGGTAGTGTGATATATTGGACTTTCTTTTTTAAAATAAGATTCCCCCCCCCCCCCCCCCCCCTTGTGTGTACCATCAAATCGGATCTGACTGGTACAGGAGGAGATTGTCCTTCCTTCTCCCGCAGAGCATCTGGTGCATTCGAACCGCACATCTCTGGGGCTGCAGTGCAGTTTCTTGCCACTAGACCACCAGAACTCTTGATGTATAGGAATTTCTAATAGATAGTAATTTCAGGGGATAAAGACAAATCATTACTAAAATGACATTTGAACAAAATTTGAAAAATTCAGATCTCTCATGGGCAATCTCCTCCTGTGTGATTAACAGCCTCTGAAGACCCACCCACCAGCGGTCAGCTATGGGTCGGTACCAACTGTACGGTACTCAACAACAACAATGTGGAGTAAGTTTTAAATATATTTACCTTCTAACCCCAAAACTATAATTCTTACAATTAAGTAAAGTTAACGGTTCATTTAATCGAACAAACCTTTTCTTGCCAATGTAAAATGCCAATGATCGCCAAGATAAAAACGCAGACGCCGATGAGAGCTATTGCAGTAAGCAGAACAATGTTACTTGGAGTCAGGTAGAGTTTGGCACTCCAGCTGTAGATGAAAATAGAAGAATTAAAATTTTAAATTTCAGCTCAAAAAAGACAAATTTCTAATGAGACCAAGAAGCAGAAAGACTTATTAATTCCTCCATCTACTCACTTATTATATAAAAAAGTAACTAAATTTAGATAATATTATTCATCCTTCAGAGTTCAGATTTTACTCAGATGACTGAAATGGGATAGCATTTTTGATGAACTACTTTGATATTTTTCTTAAGTTAGATCTTGGGAGAATTATTCTTAAAGAAAACTTACCAAAGGGTACTTGGGACCATTTTAGATGCCATCTTTTATAGTTTAATTTACATGCTAAACTTAAAACTTTGAAACTGAAGACTAATTAGTCAAATGAGTTCTGCAACAACTTTTTTTTTCTGATCACTTCTCATAACCAAACTGTTAAAATCTAAAACAAAGATACTGTTAAGTGGGTGTAGCTAGATGACCCTTGCAAACCTAAATGATTTATCTTTTAAAAACTATTTTATTTTAAAAATTTTTCTATTTATGTCTCTTGTGGGAGGTTTTACATTACTATCATAACTATTTGCTTGTGACCTCTTACAAAGTCACTTTAGACCCTCAGTGAAAATACAACAGAAAAAGTAAAAGTGTTTAGCATAAATAAACCACCTGGTCCATTTTTAAACAGTTCACATAAGAAAGCTCATACCAAACCTACAGAGGCTAAAAATAAAGTCTGTGTTGCCAAAACTAGAGGATGTTATTCCCTACTTTCCACTTTGGCTGGGAGCAGAGGTGACCAGAAAGATGTTTACCTCTATTTTACTGACTATGCAAATGTATTCAAATGCCTGGTTCATAATGAACTACAGAGACTACTTCAACAAATGGGAATTCCAGAACACTGAGTTGTGCTCATGTAGAACCTGTACACAGACCAGGAGGCAAGGTTTCTGAAAATACTGGTAATACTGTGTGGGTTAAAATTAGGAGAAGTTTGCAACATGGTTGTATCCTTTCATCACACTTATTTAATCTGTTTACTGATCAAATAATTGAAAAGTTGGATATGAAGAACATACTGAATATTAACAGTCAGTGCCATGCAGATGACACAACCTTGGTGAAACAAAGAAGATGTGAGACATACTTATGGATAAGATAAAAAACTATAACCTTCGGTATGGATTATACTTCAACAAGAATCTCACAAATGTACCAATAAATAACATTGTGATAAAGATTAAAATTGTCAAGGGTTTAATTTTATTTGCACATACAATCAACAACCATGGAAGCAGCAGTCAAGAAATCAAATCGAGGTACTGAAATGAACAAAGCTGGTGGTGCAAAGGAATGCTTCAATTGCTACAGGCGAGAATGTCACTTCGGTGACTAAGGTTAGCCTGATACAAGTCATGGTTATTTTTCAATCACTTCATAAGCATGTGAAAGTTGACAATGGATAAGGAAGACTGGAGAAGAATTTTATGCCTTTGAGTTGTAATGTTGGTAAAGAATATGGAAAAAAAAAACACCACTAAGAATAAAGACATTTTCTTAGAAGAAGGGCAGCGAGGATGCTTCTTAGAAGCCAGGAAGGCAACATTTCATCTCACATATTTTGGTTATGAGTGCTGGTGACTTCATGGTAAGGATCTGTGCTATCAACTCAAAGGCACAAGGTTCAAATCTATCAGCTGCTCTGCAGAAGGGAAGTCATGTGTGTGACTGCCTCTGAAAACTTGCTGGAGGGTCAGTTATGAGTGGTTCTGACACCACAATTCCCAAGTGAGGCCATTACGCTTGGTAAAGTGGAAGGCCAGTGAAGAAAGAGGAAGATCTTCCACAAGATAAACTGAAAGAAGTGGTTACTACTGATCAATGCCTTTCATCACCCTGTCTTATCAAGTCCTCACTGCACCTGCCTATTCCTTCACCCTCCATCCATCTACTAATCTCTGCTGCCATAGTTGTGCTCCACTCCCTTCTACGCTCCTTCTCTCCTTCCCCACTGCTTTTGAATAGTTATACATGCCCTGTTCCTATCTGCTAATTGTAATAGTTTTAACGTGCTGTTGTCAGTTTCCCCCAGGTTAATCTTTCCCTGCCCTGGTCCTTTACAGTGTTCATTTTCTGTACCTTGTATGCCTGCTTTTCTCATCCCCTACCATCCCCAGTTACCCTCCTATTTTCACACTAGTGGTCTCACACAGTATTTTCCCTTTTCTGACTGAGTTATTTCACTCAGGTTACTGTCCTCTTGACTCTCACGTGTTGTATAGCATTTAGACAAACTCTTTGTTGTTTAGTGCTGCAGAGTATTGCACTGAGTGAATGAACCACAAATTCTCTATCCATCTTTGGATGGTTTGTTGATGCGCATTTGGGCTTGTCTCCATTTTCTTGGTACTGTGACTAATCCTGCAATGAATACAGGTGTACATACATCTGTTTGTGCTTCAATTCTGATTTCCTTAGAGTATATTCCTTGTAGTGGAATAGCTGGGGCATATGGAATTTCAATGTTCACCTTTCTGAAGAAATGCCAAACTGCCTTCCAGTGTGGTTGTGCCATTTTACAATCCCATCAGCAGTGCAGTCAAGTTCCAATCTCTCTGAATTCCTGACAACATTTATTGTTTGCTGTCCTGTTAAACTTTGCTATTGTTGCTGGTGTAAAACGGAACCTCACTGTTGTTTTGATTGGCATCTCTCTGACTGCTGGTGATTCGGAATATTTCCTCATGTGTTTGTTGGCCATCTAAATATTCTCTTTGGTGAAAGAGTCTTTTATGTCTTTTGTCCATTTTATAATGGGGTTACTGCAGTCTTTATCTTGGAGTCTTTATCTTTTTATTGGAAAATCTTTTTAATGTACACAGGGATCTAATTTTTAGAAGGCCCTATTCATCAGCTGTATCCTCTCCTGGCTGTGCATTTTTTGGTTGTTTGTAAGCTTATTCATGTCATAAACTAGGGCTTCTGAATTTGTTCCTATTTATTTCCTCTGATGATCCTTATGGTTTTCAATTTCCTCCTTTGGTCTCTGATCTACTTTGAATTGGTTTTTGTATATGAATTGAGATGTGGATCCTGTTTCCGTTTTCTGCAGGTAGATTTTTTTTACTTCCAAATACTGACTTTATTGATTCGATAAAATTTAAGAAACTCTGGTTATGAAAAACTTATTAACCAAAAACTAATAAACATTTACCCTACAGTTTGGTCCCTCTTTATTTCACAGAATTAGAAATTACTCTGGCCAGCTCTATTTTTTAAGGAGACTGTCATTTTCCCATTTAATGGGTTTTGTTTCCTTGTTGAAAACCAACTGACTATAGATAGATGGGTTGATTTCTGGATTCTTGATTTTATTCCATGGTCTGTGTGCCTGTTGCTGTGCTAACATCACACTTTTGATTACTATGGTTTCGAGATTAGGGAGTGTGATGCTTCTTACTTTTCCTTCTTTCAGAAAAGCTTAGCTTATTAAGAGTCTCTAAATGAAACGGAAATTGCCTTTCCTATCTCCTTGAAAAATGAGTTTCCTATTGGTATTGCACGGAACTTGTACAATGCTCTTGGTAGGACTGGAATTTTCACAATGTTGAGTCTTCCTATCCATGAACAGGGGCTATGTCCCTATTTATCTAGGTCTCCTTTTGTTTCCTGATGTAATTAATGTCTTGTAGTTTTCCTTATATAGGTCTTTTTTGTTTCTAGTTAGGTTTATTCCCAATTATTTAATCTTGTGGTTGACTATTGTAAATGGTATTGCTTTTCTTATTTCCTTTTCACTGTTTTCTTTGTTGCTGTAAAGAAATCCAATTTTATACATAAAAATCCGATTTTTGTATGTTGATCTTGTATCCTGTCACTCTGCTGAACTGGTCTACTAGGACCAACCAATTTTTCTGTTGAGTTTTTAGGACTTTTCTGTAGATACTATCTTGATATACAATGGTTTTACCTCCTTTTTGCCAATTTGGATGTCTCTTTTTCCCTTCTCTTAGGCATCAATTCTCTTTCTATCATCCCTAGTCACTGTCCAACTCTCTGATGCATAGCACGTAATTGCGAAGACTATAGCCTGGATTTGGCGCACCTTAGTCTCCAGCTTGACGTCGTTGCTCTTCAGTACTCTTGAGAGGTCCCTTTGTCTATTGTGCTAGCTAGTATTTCTACTACAATACTAAAGTGGTGAAAGATGGCATACTTATCTGTTCCTTGTTTACCAGGGGAATGCCCTCATTTTTTCTCCATTGAGAATGATGTTGGCTTTTGGTTTTGCATATACAATTTTAACTGTGTTGAACAAGTTTTCTCTCTGCCTATTTTGTTGAGTGTTTTAATCAAGAAGGGTGTTGGATTTTGTCACAGGCATTTTCTATAACAACTGATAGGATCATGTGGTTCTTATCCTCTCTCTCTTTTTATAATGTCAAGAATTACATAAAAAAATTCTTGCATGCCTATTAGGAATCTCACTGCGTCATGGTAAGTTTGGATTTAAAAAAATACATAATGCTGGATTATACTGGCTACGATTTTGCTAAGGATGTTTGCAGGAATGTCTATGAGAGATATTGGTCTATAGTTTTTTTCTTTGGTGATGTCATTGCTTAGCTTTGGTATTAGGGTTATGCTTGCATCATACAATGATTCTGGGAGTGTTCCTTATTTTTCTGTATTTTGAAATGATTTAAGTAGAATTGGCAACAGTTAAATTCTGAATGTTTGCTAGGATTCACTAGTGAAGTCATCTGGTCGAGGGCTTATTTTTGTTGGGAGGTTTTTTAAAATGATCTATTCAATTACTTCTTTTGTGATGTCTGTCCAAGCTATGTCAATTTGGGTGGGGTATGGGTTTCCAGGAATTTGTCCATTTCTTATAGGTTTCAATTTTGCTAAAGTATAGCTTTTCATCATGTTCCATTATTTTAATTTTAATTTCAGCTGGTTCTTTGGGGACACTATGTCCTTTGTTGCTTACTTGAGTTATATATACATTTTCTTTTGTGAGGACTGCCTTTGCTGTATCCCAGAGGTTTTGATACATTGTATTTCCACATTTTTGTGAAATGTGGAAATTTCAAAAAATTAAAAAAAAATTATTTATAACCCAGTAGTGGTCAAGAAAGGTGTTATTTAGCTTTCACATGGGTGGCTTTTTTATCCTTTATCCTCTTGTCAATTATCAGATTTATAACATTGTGGTCTGAGAAGATACTTGGTATTATTCTGATGCTTTTAAATTTACTGAGGTTTGCTTTGTGCCCTAATATATGGGCATGTCTGGAGAATGTAATGTAACATGTTCTTTTCTGAAGATAGTAAACTGAATCTTTGGTGGAGTTCTCTGAATAGCTCTGTAAGGTTATATGGGCTAATGGTATAGTTTAGTTCTGCATCTTTGTTTCTTTCAGGTGAACTCTTGTTCACCTCTTTATGTTGAAGAAATCTTACTACTATTGTAGTGGTGCCTATGTCTTTCTTGAAGTCTGTTAGCATTTGTTTTATGTATTTTGGAAGTATACCATTTAATGCATAGATAGTACGTTCTTTTGGTATATTGTGCCTTTGAGTATTATATAGTGTCCTTCCTTGTCTCTTATGCTGGCTTTTACCCTAAGTCTATCTCAGCACTCCTCCTTTCTTTCTTTTTTTTTAAATTTTTAAATTATTTTTTGTGTGTGTGTACCGTCAAATCAGATCTGACTGGTACATGAGGAGATTGTCCCTCCTTTTCCAGGCAGAGCATCTGGTGGATTTGAACCGTGCGCCTCTGGGATTGCAGTGCAGTTTCTTGCCACTAGGCCACCAGAGTGCCTCTTCCTCCTTTCTTACGGATGCTATTTTCTTGTTGTATTTCTCCCCTCCACATTGATGTTTAATCTATCTATCGTCTCATTTCTTAGATGTGTGTCTTGCAGACAACATACTGATAGGCTCTTTTTTTTATCCAATCTGCTAACATTTGAATCCTAATTAGTATTGTTAACTTGTTCATATTCATTGCAATTATCCACAGGTCCTGCTTTACTGCAGCCATTTTTCTGAGGTCTTTTTTTGCATTGTTGCTGGATTACTTACTATTTCTGTGTTAAGGACTACCTTTGGTATTTCTTGTAAAGTTGGTTTTGTTTTCATGAAACAAGCTCCTACTTTGTGAATAACCTAATTTCTCCTTCATACTTGATGGACAGTTTTGCTGGATACAGGATTCCTGATTGGCAATTATTTTCTTCCAGCATTTTATACATGCCTTCCCACAATCTTTCTGCTCCTGTGGTGTCTGTTAAAAAGTTATATTTTAATCTAATTAGTTTTCGTTTGTATGTGGCTTCTTTGTTTTTCTTGAGCTGCTTCTCCTGGATTTTGGAGAATTTAACGATGATGTGTCTGATGTCTTTTTTGGGAGGTTTAATCTGTTTAGAATTTGTTGAGCTTCTTGTATATATATTTTGTTTTCATGATACCTGGAATGTTTGCTTCTATTACTTCTTCCATAATTTTCTAAGCGCTTTCTTTCTTTCTTTTTTTCTTAAATCCGTCCTGTTCTAGAATTCCAATTATACATATGTTGTTTTGTTTGAAATAATTTAACCTAGTTCTATGTTTTTTTTCCCTTTTGTCCTATCTTTTTCTTCTAGCAGGTTCTCATGGAGAGTCTTATTTTCTATCCTGTTTTCTTGTCCTTCCCATATGTTGAAAACTTCTGCAGTAGTAATATTTTTATTCTGGATTGCATTTTAATGCTTTTATGTTGTTTCTAGTATTCTATTCGTTATGTCTTGTCTTAAAATAATTTAAAAAAAATTTGTACTTCTTTACTTGTAGCTTCAACTCTTTCTTCCATCATTTGTAATTTCTTGAGTATCAATTGCTGGAAATCAGTGTTGGTATACTTCTTCTGCTTTCCTGTCTCAGGATATTCTTTGGGTCTGTGATCTGATCTGCTTTTTTAGGAAATGGCTTGTTTTGTCATCAATAGATGACAAAAAATAAAGTATAACAAATTTATTTTAAACACAAAATATCATGTATAGTGATATGATAAATATTGCTTTCTTAAGTAAATTTGTTCTGAAGTCCCCAAATTATTACAAAACACAGTATACTGGTT
Source organism: Elephantulus edwardii (assembly GCF_000299155.1). Classification (NCBI taxonomy): domain Eukaryota; kingdom Metazoa; phylum Chordata; class Mammalia; order Macroscelidea; family Macroscelididae; genus Elephantulus; species Elephantulus edwardii. Next base: position 7,269,100 of record NW_006399812.1, on the reverse strand, counting down.
TTATGAGAAGAAAGGGGAAACAAAGTCCTGATTTTTGTAGCATTTGCTAATTTCCATGATGTAAATATAGCATATACCTGACTATAAGTTACCAGTGTGATGCTACCAAATAGAGAGTTGGAAAGAGATTCATATGGTTGGCTTATAAACTGGCATGAACTTGCTGTAAACATCACTCAACAGAGCCAATCTAAGTTTTCAAGAAAATGAAAACAAACTTGTATTTTGAAGAAAAAGATACCAAGTAGGACTACCTTGATTACATATTCATTTCTACATTATACCATATCCTTTAGTTTTCCCCCTAATGAAATTTAAATTCCAGTGAATACCTCCTTCATTGTCTGTCGACTAGAACCAACTTAGTAAGTTAAAGAATAATGCACACAGATAAGATAGGGAATGAGAGTGAAATACGAGATAATAAAAGGAACATATTGCTAATAAGGATAAAATAGCTATTCTTTATGGAAACTTTGTAATATGCTCAGCACTGCGTTAGGCATATTTTTTCAACAGTGTCATAAGCAGATATTCTATTTTCCATTCTGTAGATGTGGAAATAAGGCTAAAAGAGGCCTAAGAAAGGAGGTTCCAATCTCCCAGCCATGTAACCGAGTTTGTTTTTTTTTTAATTTAATTTTTTTTTTTTATGTGTGTACCATCAAATCAGATCTGACTGGTATAGGAAGAGATTTGCCCCTCCTTCTCCTGCAGAGCATCTGGTGGATTTGAACTTCATACTTCTGGGATTGCAGTGCAGCTTCTTGCCACTAGGCCAGCAGAGCTCCCGGTAACTGAGTTTTTAGCCCAGTCTCTTTATAGCCAAACAGACGTTTGACTTCAAAATTTGTGGCCAGCATATATCATAGACTTTATTATAAAATTTAAGTCATTCAAAACTGTTGTTGTTGATTGCCTTCAAGTTGAGCACAGCCCATAGCGACCTTATGAACAAGAGGCCTGAAGCCCCTCTACAATTATTGACATTTATCAAAGTTCATAGAGTTTCCAGAGGCATGTAGTTTAGGAAGTGGATGCCACTCCTGCTTCTAAACCTGTCATAGTATGTTATTGTTGTTATGTGCTGTTAAGTTGCCTGTGATGCACAGCGAGCCTATGTACAGCAGCTCTGAACCCTTCCCTGTCCTGAGCCAGTCTCACTAATTCTGACACACCAATCCCCATTGCCTTAGTCACTGTATCAATCCATCTCATTTGAGGACTCATTTGTTCACCCCGACTATGTATAAACCCCAAACGAATTGTCATGTTCTATTTGTAATAGGCCTTAATTTACGCTTCACTGAAAATGCCATGAACCCTTTGTGTTAGTATGTTTACCCATTAAAGGGTATTATTAGCAAATAAACTGATGGCATTCAGAACGCAGCAGGAATAAGAAAGTTTTTAAAATAAAAAGATACAACTATATCTATGATTCAGAGTTGACAGTATTGCCAAATTTAGTTAAAGGAAGGACATTACCTTCGAGGAACATTGTGAGGGTATGGAATGACAATTAGCTGGGAATTTGGAATGATTGCAGTCCACTCTTGTTTTCGTATAGACTGGAAAAGGAATCACAGAACATATAACAGCATTAAATTATTCAAATTAAATACAGGGAAAAGCTCAAAAATTCTGAAAGAAATGTAAATCTTGAAAGTAGATTAAACTAAATTTACATGTTCACATTAAGTCTAAAACCACAGTGCTGTCTTATCTGCTTTTTCTTGACAAGAATTTTTTTATGTATTTATTTACTTTTACCATTCTTATGTAGCAGGTACTGTTCAAAGTGCTATGTGTAAATACTGCTTGGGGCTGGCATTCAGTTTGAGGGGTAGCCTGACGATAAACAAAATGGGTAAAATATACTGCATATCCTTGTCAGTTGCTGTTGAGTTCATTTCCATTGATGGAAATGCTGCAGAGTAGAGCTGCACTCTAGTTTTCAAGATGGCGATCTCTGATGTGGTTACCAAGCCAGTCTTCTGAATTCCTGAAGAATTCAAGGGTCCTTTATAGCATATGGAGCGGTGAAAAGTGAAGAGTTGTTGGCATATGTGTGAAAGATATGGCACATCTGGTGGAAAGCTATTCTGTATTTTCAAATCATGATGTGTTCACTATCAAGTTAATAGGTTATCAGCGAACTATTTTATACCTTCAAATAAATCAGTAAATATTGAAAACCAAATTAATTATAACAAAAAAATTTATTTTTTACCTACCTTCTCTCCAGATGGACGTGGGATACCTACATAAAGGTGATCAAGAAAATTTGCACTTCGGCCTAAACCAAGCACATTGTACGGCAGCTGGAGAGCGAAATGTGCTGACTGGCTGAGTTGTCCAGCTAGATTTATTAAAAACAAACAAACAAACAAAATAGTTTTGAGACACTGTTTTTATCCAATGTTAAAAATACAAGTACTAGAACTGATTCTTTAAATATAAAGTAGAACAGTGGACCTGCAGTTAATAAATATTAGTGAACTCTTAAAACAGTTTTGTCTAGCCATTCACATAACAAAGCAAAAAAGATTAATTTTAAGTGTCAGTTGAATTGCTGGAATATGCTTAAGAGTTCTTCACAACACTGTCATAGATGCTTAGAACATTTTCCTTATCCCAAAAAGAAACTCCATACCCTTTAGTAGTTATTCCTAATTCCTACCCACATTCCCATTTATTATATCTTTCCTTTTGCTTTTTTTGGATTTAATTTCCCAGTTTGACTTCAGATGTTTCTACTTTAATAGACACTTGCAGCTATAAACTTCCCCGTAAACACTGTTTCAGCTGTGTTACATACATTTTGGCATGCTGTGTTTCATATATCTCAAAATATTTTCTAATTCTATAGTGATTTCTTCTTAGAGGTGCTGGTTAGTAGGGAGTACATGGTTTAATTTTTACATATTTGTGAATTCCCCAAATTTCTTTCTGATTTTGATTTTCAATTTCATTCCACTGTGGCTGGAAAATAAAATTTTCTTAATTTCAATCCTTTTAAAGGCTTGTGTTATGGTCTATTCTGGAGAGTATTTTGTGTATAGCTGACAAAAATACATATTCTATTGTTGGATGGAATATTCTGCATCTGCTAAGTCTCCTTGATTTAGATTGTTGTTCAACTCCTCAATTTTCTTATTTACTTTCTACTTTGATATTCTATCAATTTTTGAAAGTGAAGTCTCCCAACTATTATGGTAGAACTACCTATTTTTCACTTTAATTCTGTTACTTTTTACAACATATATTATGGAGCTTGCTCTTTCATGTGCAATTCTAACCCTGCTCCATGGGCGATACCTCCCACATATGTTAGTCTTTGAAAACCTTATGGAGGGTCAGCTATGAGTCGGTTCTAACTAGACACAACAATAATACCACTTAAGATGTATTATCATTATGCACTGACCTATTAATATAAAGTCTCTTGTTTCTTTAACACTTTTAATTGCCATTCTCATGATCTCTGCTATGCCCAAGCCCATTTTTGCAGCCACTGTGTCATTTAAAGCCTGGGATAATATTTAAGTGGTTCTTAAACTGATCCTCTACTTTTCCAAGCATGATGTCTTTTTCCAAGGACTAATATTCCTCTTCAATATGGATTGAAGCTCAACATCAAGAAGACTAAGATTCTCACCACTGGGCCAATCTGGCAGCACCATGATGGATGGAGAAGAGTTTGAGGTTGTTAACAATTACAACTTGCTTGGCTCCATAATCAACATGCTTAACACCAGCAGTCAAAAGATCAAAAGACAAACTGCACTGGGGAAGCCTGCCATCAGGGACCTCTCCAGTGTGCTGAGAGCAATGATGTCAGCCTAGAGGCTAAGGTGCACATGATCCAGGCCATTTGCAATTACTTACTATTTCTCAGAGAGCTGGACAGTGACTAAGGGTGACAGAAGGAGAATCAATGCTGTAGAGTTGTGGTGCTGGAGAAGAGTCTTGAACATACCATGGATCATCAGAAGAACAAATAAGTCTGTCCTAGAGAGGGTAAAACCAAGTTTCTCTTTAGAGGCAAGGATTTTGAAGCTCTGTCTCACATTCTTTGGGTCCAGGGCCAGGAGAGACCAGTCCCTGGAGAAGGCTGTCAAGTTTGGAAGGGTGGAGGGACAACACAGGAGAGGAAGGCCCTTGATGAGATGGACTGACACATTAACTGGGATAATGGGGGTAAGTATGTTGGAGTCAGTGAGACTGGCTCAGGATAGGGTGGGCTTCAGAGTTACTGTCAACAGGGTCGCAATGAGTCGAAGGCAACTCGATAGCACACAACAACAACAACAACAACAACAACAACAACAACAGAATCTCCTGACAACATGCCCCAAGTATGTGAGATGAAGTTTCATCATCCTTGGCTGCAATTTCTTCAAGATGGATTTGTTTATTCTTTTGCAAGTCCATATTATTTTCAGTATCTTAAAGACATCAGTTCTTCTTAAGTCTTGCTTACTCACTGTCTAATTTTCACGTGAATATGAAAGTGAAAACATAATTTGGGTCAGGCTCACCTTAGTCTTTAAACTTCTATCTTTGCATTTAGTACTGCAAAGAAAATCTCCTTAAAGCAACATGTCTTTTGATTTCTTGACTGCTGCTACCATGGGAGCTGATGGTGAATTTAAGTAAAATGAGATGGTTGACATTTTCAATCTTTTCTCCATCTATCATGATGTTGCCGAGTGATCCACCTGTGAGGATCTTCTGTTTTCTTGATGTTGGCATCTCACCCATATTGAAAGCTATAGTTTTTGATCTATATTAAGTGCTTTAAGTCAGCTTCGGTTTTGGCAAGCAAGGTTGTGCCATCCACATAATGTTGGTTGTTGATTTTCAATCTTGATGCCACATTCTTGTGTTCAGCATCCAGATGGACCAGCTATGAAGAAAGGATACAATGCTGACACACACCTTTCCAGATTTTAAACCATCAATATTCCCTTCTTCTGCTTCAAAGACAGCTTCTTGGTTTAGGAACAAGGAACTGTTCTTAGGCTTTGCATGAACAGTTAAGTGTTCTGGGATTTTCATTCTTCTGCTTTTAGGGGATGTTGAAAGAAACATTATCACATTTTAGTTCCATTTAGTATGGTTGTTAATTTATATATAACCCTGGAATACCCGTGGGTACTTGATCTATGCCAGCTCACTTGTGCTTGGGTTTTATTTCCTGTTGCTAGTCGGCTAAGCTCAATTGTTACAAGAATCCACTCCAGATATATGCAACATTTGACAAACCAATAGCAAAAAGAAAAATATTGGAGTACAAGTGGCCTGCAACAGTTCAAACAGTATTATTCAAAGGTCAACTGTAAAATATATACAGATTTTCAAATGTGCAGGAGGTCAGCACCCCTAACCCTCAACCCACTTTGTACTATTCAAGGATCAACTTTATTTTGAGAAAACAGTAACAGTGCATTTTTCTCAGAACTATGTGAAAATAAAACAGCAAATAGGAAAAGAAAAGGAATGGTAAGGGTTTAAAACAAATTAAGCAAAGACTTTCAAAGAAAACCATGCTCGTAATAGCTTTAATATGAAATATATTTTGTTACACTGGGACTCTGATAAACAAATGATTTGGCCAGTAATGTCTCCTCTGACATGCATTCCTTAATGGCCTACTCAATTTCCTAGTTGCTAAAGAGAATAATGCTTCAGATATATTTCTCATTTGCCTGCATCTTTTAATTCTAAGTGAGAAATGGCCATTTGATTATTGTGTTCTTTGTTAAGCTGGTGACTAAGTACATGGTCTTTCTTTGAATAAAAAGTAAAAGAGAAGTAGAACATGTCTAGGTCTTGATGTATCTTTTTCTCACAGAAGCAAAGCTATCAACCAGGATGAAAAAGAACAATTAACAACAACATAAACACAGCAGCAGGGAGTCAGTTAGAAACCAAAGTGACCCTTTGGGAGAAAGCAGAACAGCTCCTTAGTGCTTCCAAGGGTATAAATCTTTATGGAAGCAGAATGACAACATCTTTTCCCAGCACAGGAGCAGGTGGATTTGAACCACTAACTTTTTAGTTAGCAATCAAGAACTTCAACCATTGTTTAAAAAGGCTTTTATGATAGGTCACAAATTAAATACAAATATACCATCATTTGCTTTCCTTTCTCATTAATTTAATTGCTAACAGAAGTTTCTGATATATTTATAATCAGTAACATATGTCATTGTTGTGTACTGTAGAGTCAGAATCAACCTGAAGCTGACCTGCCAGTGGGTTTTTAGAGACAGTTAATCACATAGGAGGAGACGGCCCATCCTTGTCCTGTAGAGCTGATGGTGGCCTTGAACTGTGTGCTTTCGGGACTGCAGAGCAGCTTCTTGCCACTAGGCTGCTAGAGCTACCAGGCATAATAAAAGTGATCAATATATTTAAACTTCTCATTAGTACAGGGAGCTCTGGTGGCACAGTGCACAAGGAGTTGTGCTCTAACCCAGTGTGAACCTCGCTGGTCATCTGAATCCACCAATCCACTCCTCAGAAGAGGAGTCATTTCCACCTGTGTAACTTAGAGCCCCGGAACCCAATGGAGGGTGGTCAGCATTAGTTGCTTCTAATTGGCGGGCAATGAGTTTGAGTTCTGAGTTGCAGACATAAATACTCTTTTTAAAAACAGCCCTACAAGGGGAGCTCTGGTGGCCTAGTGGTAAGGAGCTGCAACTACAATCCCAGAGGCGCACGGTTCGAATCCACCAGATGCTCTGCCGGGGAAGGAGGGACAATCTCCTCCTGTACCAGTCAGATCTGATTTGACGGTACACTCACACAAAAATAATAAAATAAAATAAAAAAGTCCCACAAAGTGATCAACTTATGAATAAGAAATCTATTCTTGAAAACCTTTATAATGAATGTTGTCGCAAATGATGGCTATAGCCATCCTGCACATTTTAATTAATAAAAAAGGAACATCATTCATACGGAGTGTACTAATGCATTTATTTGTTAATTATTCAGTAATACATCGAAAAAAGTGTGTTTTTAAGCATGGTCGTCAATTTAAAAGTGTGTGGCAATGTGTTAAAAAAATAAGTGGTAGGTTGGGGTACTATAAAAGGTGTTACAGACTTCAGAATAACCTTAAACTATTCCAGATTGACAGCATATTGGGAGTTTGTGGGGTTATGAGTATAAATGCTAAATGTCTAGGTTTTAGAAGTTAGTATATTGTTGCTCTGTATGGAAACCTTGAATAATAACGGTTGGCCTCCTTTCCTCCGATGTGATGGGGCCTTTTGCTGTTGTTTTAAGCTCTAGTGATGGTTCTGACTCGAGCTACCCTATGTAATATAGGGTGAAACAATTCCTCTACCACCTTCATCATTATTGCTATACTTGAGGCTACTGTTGCAGCCACCCTGCTACAATATGTCACTGAAAACTCTCAAGTGTTTTAGGCCATCTCACTGAATACCCCCAGCAAGGGGGACTGATACAGTAACTGGAACAATGTTCTAGCAACAATGGAGGCTAGGACACGGAGGAAATTGTGAGGATGATGCAGGAAGGGGCAAGGCTTTGACCTGTTTGTTGTTGATAGGATAAGAGTTGATGGCATCTAGCATGAACAAAACTACCAGGCTGTATGGGGCCTAGACCCTTCTAATAACATGGTTTAGTATTCGAGGTGAAGTCCTGCCATCCTTGCTTCTAGAAAGTATTTTGCTGTACTTCATCCAAGACAGATTTGTCTTTTCTCTGGCAGTGCATGGTATATTTAAAATACTTTGTCAACACTGTAATTCAAACACATCAGTTCATTGGTCTATCTTGTTCACTGTACAGCGTTGCTAGTTAGCATGTTGTTGGTAGGTGCCGTTGAGTTGACTACGACTCATAGTAATCCTATGACCAACAGATCTGAAACGTGTCGTATCCCAAGTCATCCTCCTCATCTCTAATATGCTCAAATCCACTGTTAGGGTCACTGCCTCAATCCATCTTGTTGAGAGTCTTCCTCATTCTCTTATCCCCACCTTTCCAGCACGAAGTCTTTTTCCAAGGTCTGGCTTCTCCAGACAATAGGCCCAAAGCTAGTGCGACAACTTTTCACCATCTCTGCTTCTGAAAAGTACTCTGGCTGCAGTTCCTAGACAGCCTGTATGTTCTTTTGGCCATACTCCCCTCTAACACACAAGTACTCCTCGGTCTTCCTGATTTATTATCCAACTTTCAGATGCAAAGGAAGGAAATAAAAATGCTGGCCGAGAAGATTACTCCTGGCAAACAGAATCAAGTGCAAGGCTTAAACTCTACAACAGCATCTTAAAGATAAGGAATGGACAGCTTCAGACACAGACATGACAGAACTTGTTTCACACATACCAAGAAGAACCTCACATGTCAAGGAAGCAGCTGGCAGGTTCAAACATAAGGAAAGCACAAACCTTCTAAAAAAGCAGATGAGATCGCAGATCGCAGAGATAGGAAGGCACAAAAAAATATACTGAAACAGAGTTCTAAGACATGTACTGAAGAAGTTCAAATGATAGAAGAAATAATTGAAGCTGTAAGTAAACAAATGTAAGAATTAAAACAAATCAACACAAGATGGAGAGGGTACAAGCAATACAATACAAAACACAATAACAGAAGTATTCAAATACAATCCAGAATGACAAGAATAACATTGCAGACATTTTTCAACATGTTGGAGGGGAAAAAAGTGCAGAATAGAAGAAATGGAACAGAGACCCATGAGACAGAAAACAAGAACCACAATGAGAACTTACTAGAAGAACCAGGGAAAGGTGGAAGAAAAATGAAGAAAACATAAAAATCATGTGGGATGAGAGCAAATTAAATATAACATATATGTGATTGGAATTCCAGAACAGGAGGAAAAATGAAAGCATTGAGAAAATTGTGGAAGAAATTCTAGAAGAAAACATTTCAGGTATCATGAAAACACCAAACAGACTAGACTCCAAAAGAAAAACATCAAGACATATCATAGATTTCCGAAAATCAAAGATAAGGATGTTGTTACGTGCTGTTGAGTTGCTATGACTTATAGCGACCCTATGTACAACAACTGTGAACTCTGCTCTATCCTCAGCCAACCTTATTGTCTCCGACACACCCACCCCCATTACTGCAGTCACTGAGTCAACCCATCTGACTGAGGGTCTTTCTCTTTTGCACTGTCCCTCCATCCTCTCAAGCATGGTCTCTGTCTCTAAGGACTGGTTCTCCTTGCCACATGCACAGAGTATGTCAGATGGATCTTCAGAATCCTTGCCTCCATGGAGCAGTCTGGTTTAATTCTCTCCAGGAAGAACCTGTTTGTTCTCCTAGCAGTCCATGGTATAGTCATTACTCTTCTCCAGCACCACAGCTCAAAGGCATCAATTCTCCTATGATCCCTTAGTCATTGTCCAGCTTTCTGATTCATAGCAAGTGATTGGGAAGACCATGGCCTGGATCAGATGCATTTTAGTCTCAACTGATATCTTTGTATTTCAGTACTCTGGAGAGGTCCCTGAGAGCAGACTTTCCTAATCCAATTCATCTTTTGATTTCTTGGCTGCTAGTTCCAAGAGTGTTGATTGTGGAGCCAACCAATATCAGTCTCTTCTCCATCTATCATGGTGTTGCCAATTGTCCCAGTGGTGAGAATCTTTGTTTTGTTGATGTTGCACTTCTCAGAATATTGAATTAGAAAGGCGAGAAGCCAAAGCAAAGGGAAGGAATTCGGAAGTTAAGGAACTGAACGGAAGATTTCAAAGGGCAGCTCAGCAAGACAAAGCAACGTATTATAATGAAATGTGCAAAGAACTGGAGTTAGAGAATCAAAAGGGATGAACTCACTTGGCATTTCTTAAGCTGAAGGTACTAAAGAACAAATTCAAGCCTTGAGTTGCAATACTTAAAGATGCTATGGGCAAAATAGTGAATGAGTCAGGGTGCATCAAAAGGGGTGGAAAGAGTACATAGAGTTTCTGGACCAAAAAAAGAATTGGCTGACACAGGAATTTTATGAAACAGAACATTGCATAGCACTATCTAAATGTTAGTTGATATTTCTATTATTATATAATTATTCCTAGTGTTTTCTGGCTTTCTGAAAATGAATTTCCACTTGATGTTCATTCCTGAAAATCTGTGTAAGGATCAACAATTTTTCATGGGAAGCTTTAACACTTTTCTTCTTAGAATAAATCAAGAAGCTTAGAACCCTGTTTAAAACTACAGCTGTCAGCCTGCTTCCCAGTTATAAGTTTGTTGTTGATATGTACTGTCAGGGCTTAGAACCAACTCACAGCTGATCCTCCAGCAGGTTTTCTGATGCTGTAAACAGCATAGGAGGGGACTGGTCACCCTTCTCCCAGGGAGCAGGTGGAGGGTTCAAACCTCACCACTAGGCCACCAAAGCTTCATTTTAAATTTAGAAGGTGAATAATTTATTTTCCTTTTATAATTCAAAAATTGCATTCCATAAACTCACCTCTTTAAAATTTATGTCCACTAAGTATTGCAAACATCTAATGATCGAATTTGATCTAATTTCAGATCATTTTCATAACAAAAGGAAACTCCATACCCAACCGCCCCTGCCCCCCATCCCCCTTTCTCCAGCCCTAAGGAACTACTTCCTTGATTTTATCAAATGGGGTCTGCCTCCTCTGAACATTTCACATTAACACAAATGTGATGAGTGGATGTATTTGGCTGTTACTAATAATAATGTTGTGAACCTTCCTTTACAAGTTTGTTGGTTTGTGTTTTTTTGGACTTACATTTTCACTTTTCTTGGAAATATATAGAATAGTGATATTACTGGGTCATATGACAACTTCACGTTTAACTTTTTGAGAAAGAAAATAGTTTCATTTTGATACCTGCTTTTCTGTAGTTTGAGTCACTTAGGTGTCTAATGAAGAGATGATAAAAAGCCATTGTCAGTTCATGCAAAAAGAATACAAAGGGAAACAATAAAAGAAATCCACAACTCTCATAAAACCAAATTGCATTAGGTGTTACTGCTTGTGGAGTTCCAATTTACTGGTCCATGCTCCTTTAGAGTTCTATTAGGGAGATAAGCTCTTCTGAGGGTATGCACGATTATGTTTTAGCTGTCACGCTCTGGATTAAAACCAACAACAACAACAACAACAACAACAAACAAACAAGAAAACCAGAAACTTTGGTTTCCAAGGCAGACAGTATGGCATAAGGGAGTTAAAAAGGGAAGTCTGGTTTATCCCTTAGTGCACTCTATTTTTCACGTTGGATATTTATACTTTTTTGAGAGGTAAATCAATGAGCCATGGCATTCTGCTCTAAGCTGCCTTTTTTCAGTGGTAACAAAAAGCACACAAAACTGTTTAGGTCAGACACTGTGTTAAAAGGCCTCCACTTAATTTACAATCCAAAGCTGGGAAGAGAATTTTAAAATTCCAAATAGCAAGGTTTGTTGTTGTCATTGATAGGTGCTGTTGAGTCAAAAACAACTCACAGTTATCCTATGAACCGATGTGAACCCTGTCCTATCCTGTGCCATCCTCACAATCTGACACACTCAAGTTCACTGCTGCGGTCACTGTGTCAGTTCACCTGGATGAGGCTCTTCCTCTCCTTCACTGGCCTTCACCTTTCCAAGCATGATGTCCCTCTCCAAGGAATAACCTCTCCTAGCAACATGCCCAAGATATGTGAGGTGACACTTCATCATCTTTGCCTCCAAGGAGCACTATGGCTGTACCTTCTCCAAGACATATGCTTGTTCTTTTCACAGACCACTGGGTGTTCAGTGCTCTTCTCCAACACCACAGAAAGGCACGAATTCTTCCTCTATCTGCCTTATTCACTGTCTAGCTCTCAGATGCAAAGGAAGTGAGTGAAAAAGATGATTGCCTGTATCAGGCTCACCTTAGTCCTCAAAGTGACATCATTGCTCCTCAATAATTTGAAGAGTTCTCTAACTACATCTCCTCATTGCTCGTACAAAGCATACTGACTATGGATCCAAGTAAGATGAAGTTGTTGAAATCTTGATTCTTAAGATAAAAAGTTAATCTTTTCAGATTTTTCTTTTTTCCTGGGAAGTGGGAGTTACTTACTTAATTACAAAAACATAGGTACACACTGATGCATAATTTTTGTAGTTGTATTATAAAGGTCAAAGAGGAGTAAGAGAAATTGGGTAGCATATTATTCTATCAAGGAACTCTGATGGCATGGTCTATAGCGTGTTGTGTTCCCATAAGACACTTGTCTCTGGTGCGTCAAATCCACCACCAGCTTGAGAGAAAGATGGGCAGACGTCTTCCATTAAGAGTTGAGTCTCAGAAATTTCAAATGTTGTAGTTGTGTGCTGTCGAGTAGAAATCAACTCATAGGTGACCCTTCAGCAGGTTTTCAGAGGCTGTTATATGCATGAGAGGAGACTGCTCATGCTTTTCCAGCTGGTCTGCTGGCAGATTTGAACTGTGTGCCTTTGGGATTGCAATGCAATTTCTTACCACTAGGCCAGCAGAACTTTCTAAGAGTTGAGTTTCAGAAATTTGACGAAGGGTTGCTATGAGTTCGAATGGCTCCAATGGTAGTGAGTTTGACTTTTTTCCAGGTATTGCATAACTAAAAAACCTCCAGACTAATGAAATTAAGATAGTTGTAGACACTGAAAGAGGTATAGGCCAATAGATATAAAAAAAGGATATTTTTTAAATGAATTTTAATGAAAGTTTACAGAGATTTTGGATTTCCATTCATTCATTGCTGCACTTTTCTCCCTGCTCATCCCTTCCTCCCAATTCACTCTTCTCACTGAAAAGTTAAAGAAAAATTCTTTCATTGTTATGCAATCCCTTCCCCAAGTCCACTGTGCTATGCTGCTTTCATTCTAGAATCCTGTCATGACAATAATACCTAATCATATATCCCTTTTAAATAGTTCTCTCCCTCATCTGTTTCAATGCAGTATACATTTTTTTTCAGTATACATTATTTATGCCCTCTTTCTCAGTCTCTCCCCAGCCCCTATGTTGGCCCTCTTTTATAATAGTGGCATTATTCAGTATTTGTCTTCTTGTGACTGAGATATTTCACTCAGCATAATGTCCTCCAGGGTCACCCGTTTTGTGTAATATTTCATGAGCTTCTTGTTTTTCAATACAGCATAGTATTCCATTGTATGAAAACATCAGAGCTTCTCTATCCATTTGTTTGTTGATGGGCATTTGGGTTGTTTCTGATATAGTTTTTAAAAGTTAAATAATTGCTATCTAATATTTATATCTTATTTTTAAACTACCAGTGCCTATATTAGGTAATAATTTACTTGTATAGGTAAATTTTAACTGTTAGCATTTTAGGTAAGATTTTGCATTGATAATTCACCAGTGAGTCTATTTTGGTTTTGTGTGTTAGGTAAGATTTTGCATTGATAATTCACCAGTGAGTCTATTTTGGTTTTGTGTGTACTGGCTCTGTCTAGTTACACTAGTTTGATACAAATAAGAAGTGTTTTACCTTTCCTTCTTTGTTCTGAATTTTACATAGCATTGAATGCATTTTTTGCCTTAAAGTCTAAAAGAATTAACTGATAAAACCAGCTGGTTCTGGAGCTTTGCTTGTGCCAAGTTTAATATGCATCTGAATAAAGACTTAAGGAATCTGTTCAAATCATCTATAGACCTACTTATTTCATGCTTCCAGGATAGACAGTAATATACTAATGTATCTGCATATAACTAAAGTCTTAATGTGTACAAATCAGTGCAAGAGAAAAGTCATTGTGAGACGACTGTATAACATAAGAATGGCTTTCTAGTAGGTTAATCCATTTTTATATCCAAAAGTGAGAAGGAGTAACAGCAACTCTGTATATACTTCATGGTTAGGATTATAAAGTAGTCTCAAAGAGTGCTAGAGTTTAAAAAAATTCCCTGTAGTTAAAAAACCAAATTGCCAGCTTCAACTCTCTTAATTTTTCTTTATTTCCTCCCCTTCTAAGATAAATTCTGGTGGCTTAGTTGCAAGGAGTTTGGCTGCCAACCCAAAGGCAGGCAGTTTGAATCCACCACTCACTACTGTACAGGAGAAAGATGAACGATCTCCTCTTGTGTGATTTATAGCCTCTGAAAACCTGTGAGAGGGTCAGCCAGCTGTGAGTCATTTCTGACTTGATGGCACATAACAACAACAAACAACAACAACAACAACAAGATGATCTTAATTATCAATCTAAACTACTTTAGGCTTTAATCTTGATAACACAAGAAATTTTAATTCCAGGGCTTTTCAACTGAAATATAAGTACAATGATTTGGTTCTTTAACAGAATAAAATGTCACCATGAAAATGCTATGTAATTAATATACCATGGTCTTCACAATTATTTGCGATGCATGACAATTATTTGCTGAGCTGGACAACTACTAAGGGTGACAGAAGAAGAATCAATGCCTTTGAGCTGTGTTGCTGGATAAGAATATTGAACATACCATGGACCACCAAGAGAATTACCAGGCCTGTCTTGGAGAGGGTAAAACTAAATTTCTCCTTGGAGGCAAGAATTTTGAAGCTCTGTCTCACATACTTTGGGCATGTGGCCAGGATGGATCAGACATCATGCTTGGAAGGGCGGAGGGATCATGCAGGAGTAGAAGACCCCAGATGACATGGATTGACAAGTATCTGGGGTAATGTGGGTAAATGTGTCCAAGTCAGTGAGACTGGCTCAGGATAGGGCAGGGTTCAGGGATACTGTACATAGGATTGTTATGCGTTGCAGGTGAAATGATGGCACATAACAATAACAATCATGATAAATCTACTGAAATTCTAATAACAAAATTATTTTATAAATAGGTGTGAAACCATGACGATAACATCTGTCAGCAAGTTTATCTCCCCAGCATATTGGAAGTGATTTTAGGTATTGTCGACATTTTATCCAGTCTTACCTGAACCATTTTTCAGATACCCATTCGCATCTACGGTTGTATACATGATATATGGTCCAGGCTGATTTACTCCAAATGGCTACAATAAAAAAGGTAGAGTTAATAAGCCTTGAGAAGTATATGAATGATTTGAAATTTCAAGCAATTCAATAAAAATAAAGAAGTCATTTATTATTTTTACCTAGGTGACATTTACTTAGAGATCAGTGCCATAAAGAGCTAATACTTCCAAAAAAAATCTTCTAGTAGGAAAATAGAAAAAATTATTACTAAGCACTAGGTTATTTGCCTCTTCAACTCTCTTATTGCCATTAAGTGGGAACCATCTCTTAGTTGACGCTCCACTAGGTTTCCAAGCACGTACATGGCATGAGAGGACACTGTCCATCCTTCTCCCTTGGAGCTGCTGTGGATCTGAATCTTCAGAGGTGTGATTTAAGCTACAACTCCCTATGAACTACACCGCCAGACTCCTACATTGTATTGCTATTGTTATGTGCTGTCAAGTCGTTTACAACGCATAGCAACTCTATGAACAACAGCTCTGAACCTTGCCCTATCCTAGCTGACCTCACCCTCTCCAACATATCTACCCTTAATGTCACAGTCACTGTGCCATTCACCTCATCCAGGGTCTTCCTCTTCTGTACTGACCTTCTAGCCTTCCAAGCATGATGTCCTTTTCCAAGTACTAGTCCCTCCTGACACATGTCTAAAGTATATAAGACAGGGTTTCAAAATCCTTGTTTCCAAGGAGCAACCTGATTTCACACTCTCTAGGACAGACATTTTTGTTCTCCTGGCAGTCTACAGTATGTTCAATACTCTTGTCCAGCACCACAACTCATAGGCATCAATTCTTTTTCTGTCATCTTAAGTCATATTCTGCTCTCAGATCCATAATAAGCATCTGAGAAGACCACTGTCTGGATTAGGTACACCTTAGTCTTTAGAATGATAGCTTTGCTCATTAGCACTCTGGAGAGGTTCTTGAAAGAAGATTTTCCCATATCAACTCATTTTCTGATTTCCTGATTATCGATGCCAAGGGTGTTGCCAATTGTGGACCTGAGTAAGAAGAAATCATTAACTTCCATCTTTTCTCCATTTATCATACTACCTAATGGCCCAGAGGTAAAGATTTTTGTTTTCTTGATATTGAGATGCAATCCACATGAAAGGCTGAAGTCCTTCATCTTCTGCAGCAATGCTTCAAATCCTCAATTCTGATGGGCAAGATTGTATATCGGCATAACACAGGTTGCTAATAAGTCTTCCTCCAATCCTTATGCCATATTCTTCATAAAATACAGCTTCCTGAATGATCTGTTCAGCATATAGATAGAAAAGATATGGAGAAAGTATATATCCCTGACACAATCTTTTCTTGATTTTGAACCATGCAATGTTCCTTTGCTCTATCTGTACAACAGCTTCTTGGTCTAAGTACAGGTTTCGTATGAGCATCATCAGGTGTTCCAGGATTCCCATTCTTCTCAATGTTAGTCATAATCTTTTGTGATCCATACAGTCAAATGTCTTTACATAGTCAATAAAACACAGACAGACATCCTTCTGGTACTCTCTGCTTTCAATCAAGATCAATCTGACATCAGATGCTGATATCCCTGGTACTATGGCTTCTTTTCAATCCAGCTTGTAATTCTCGCAATTCTCTGTTGATGTACTGTTCTAGTCATTTTTGGATAATCTTCAGCAGGATTTTGCTTGCATGTGATATTAATGATATTATTTGATATTTTCCACATTCTATTGGATCACCATTTTTGGGAATGGGAATAAATATGGATCTTGTCCAGTCAGTCGGGCAGCTGTTCTACAAATTCCTTGGCATAATCTGGTAAGCCCACTTAGGGTTGGATCTGTTTGTTGAAATATGTCAATTGGTATGCCATCAATTCCTGGGGCCTTATTTTTTACCAATACCTTCAGAGCAGCATTAACTTCTATTTAACATAGAGGAAACTACAGTGTTATGTTGTTGTTACGTTCTCAAGTTGGCACTGACTCATAGCTGAGCCTCCACAGGTTTTCAGAGGCACTTATTCACATGGGAGGAGATTGCTCTTCCTTCTCCCAAGGAGCAGCCGGTGGATTCAAACTGTGTGCCTTTGGGACTGCTAATATCACATCTCTTTTTGACATAATACATCTTATCTTTCATAGGGTCTATGTATTTGGAATACAGTATGTCCTTTAAACTCTTAATTTGCCAAATTTCAGAAAGTCTTGGAGATATGACTTCCAAGGGCATATTACCATTATTAATACAGTCTCAAATTTAGTTTATCATCTACAGTCTCCATGCTGGAATACTGATGTCTTTGTCTTAAGAGTATTTTTATGTGGAAAGAAAAGTATTATATACTTATGTAGTATAAGTATACACAGTGTAAGTGTACACAAGGGAGCTCTCATAGCCTCGTTTAAGAATCTAAGCTGACATCCTGAAGGCTTGCAGTTCACATCCACCAGCTGTTCCATGGGAGAAAGATGGGCAATCTCCTCACATGTGATTTATTGCTTCTGAAAACCTGCTGGGAGGTCAGCTGTGGGTCATTTCTGACTTGACAGTACACAACAACAACATAGTTTGATAAAACATATTACTTTGATAAAAGTAATAAAACATATTTTGATAAAACATATTACTTTGATAAAAGAATTACCTAAATTCTATATTTTTGTTTTGCATATGTGCAAGTGAGGGCATTATTATTTAGATACCCATATTTTTTTTAAAATTTTTTTTTATTTTATTATTTTTGTGTGAGTGTACCATCAACTCAGATCTGACTGGTACAGGAGGAGATTGTCCCTCCTTCCGCGGCAGAGCATCTGGTGGATTCGAACCGTGTGCCTCTGGGAAGATACCCGAACCGTGTGCCTCTGGGAAGATACCCGAACCGTGTGCCTCTGGGAAGATACCCGTATTTTAAGATGGATTCACTGAGAGCTGCAGAGATGTTACAGTATTCATTCAATTGTTTCTTTTGTTTGCCTATGTGGATTTATCTCATTTGAAAAAAATCTTAAAAAAATGTATTTAGTTACTTATGTTGTTGTTGTTATGTGCCGTCGAGTCGCTTGGGACTCGCAGTGACCTAAACTCTGCTCTGCCCTGTGCCAATCGTACTCTCTCCAATACACCCATCCCAATTACCCCAGTCACTGAATCAATCCACCTCATAGAGGGTCTTCCCCTCCTGCGCTGTCCCTCTACTCTACCCAGCATGATGTCCCTCTCCAAAGACCTGTCTCTCCTTGAAACATGTCCAAAGTATGTTAGATGAAGCCTCAGAATCCTTGCCTCCAAGAAGCCGCCCGGTTTAACCCTTTCCAGGACAAATCTGTTTGTTTTCCTAGCAGTCCATGGTATTCTCAATACTCTTCTCCAGCACCACAGCTCAAAGGCATCAATTCTTTCTATCCTCCCTAGTCATTGTCCAACTCTCTGATGCATAACAAGTGATTGCAAAGACCGTGGCCTCTATGAGACACACCTTAGTCTCCAGAGAGACACCATTGCTCTTCGGTACTTTGGAGAGGTCCCTAACAGCAGACTTTCCCATGCCAATATGCCTGTTAATTTCCTGGCTCCTGGCGCCAAGAGTGTTGACTGTGGAGCCAAGCAAACTAAAGCTATGAACAATCTCAATCTCTTCATCATCCATGCTGATATTGTTAATTGATCCAGTGGTGAGAATCTTTGTCTTCTTGACATTAACAATATTGATATTGTAGTGTTTGGGGCAAACTTTCCTCATTTTTAAATTTTTTTCTAATTCACATTAAAGCATATTTCACATTACTATCCACAGTATCACATTTTACAGACTCATTCAGGTAATTTTTTTTTTCCACTCAAGTAAAAGGTAAAGGTTAGTAGGATGGATGAAAATAGGATCCAAATATATACTGTTTATAAGAAATACATCTTAGATTCAAATACAACAAAGAAATTGAACGTAAAATGATAAATAAAATATAACATGCCAACAGTAAGTAAACAAAAGCTGAGTGGCTGTATCAGAATATACTCTTTCAGATTAAAAGTTACTAGAAACTAAGGAAAGAGGTCCTATGACAAAAAGATAATCTATCAGGAAGATTAAGTGGTAATAAAGATATGTACTTAAGAATATAAATCCAAAATACCTGAATTGGAGGAGGGGAAAAATAACTGAACAATAATACTTACAGATTTTTTTAACCTGTAGATTTTTATATAACAGTTTCCAAAATTGGTAGAACAAATACACAGAACAACAAGGAGAAAGAAAACCAGAAGAATACTACAACCAATTAGGCCTAAAAGAAATGTATAGAAAACCCCAACAGACAGAAAACACACTACTTATTACTTTCAAGGGTACACAGAATATTTTCCAGGAGAGACTTACATATTAGGTCATGAAACTATATAAAGAATATTCTCTGACAAGGGAATAATTAGAAATCAAGAAAGAAGTAGGAATAGAGTATGTCCTTTGGATTTAAGTTCCCAGCACTGGGAACTTTCAAGATCCAGAAAACAGAAAGAAAGTTATAAAAGATAGTGAGAAACAACGGTGAGAAATGGTGGCAGCAGAATCAGAACATCGACAGAAAACGGTGCTCCGGTTTCCTGGCCCGAAGCAGGAGATCGGGGAGTGCCTTCTGACAGGAAGGCTGACAGAGAGGAGGGTTTCACTGCTGGACCACTGGGCTAATCATTGTTGCGTATGACTGAGAAAAACCAAAAGAGGGCCCAGTGGCAGCAAGTTAAAAGTACTTCTTAAGAACTGTATTCTTAGTCAGCTCCATAATCAAGGATAAGACCTGAGTGCTGTGTGGCCTTGAAAACAGCAGAGAAGTACTGTTGTGGGCAGGAGGCAGGATGCCTGGTGTCAGAGATGGTAAAAAGGTTGGTGGGTGGAGGCATATCTTATCATCATCTCGTAAGAGTCAGCCTTGGGTGGTTGATCTTGTTTCTCCCTTGTAATTTTAGTGGGAGTTAAATAATGAGCTGCTACGCCATTTTTAAGAGCTGCTAAATGAAAGAACCATCACTCACTATGTCAGTTGGCTGCACTGTGGTGGCTTATACACTGCTGTGAAGCAGGAAGCTCTGTCGCTGGTGTTGCAAACCCTAGCAAGGGTCACCCAGGCTGGACAGGTGTTAGCAGAGCTTCCAGGATAAGACAGGCTTAGAAGCAGGCCTGCACATCCACTTCTGAAATAATGGGCCTTCAAAGACTCTATGGACAATGGAGGAAAATTATTAGGTAAAGGGCCAGAAGACAAACACTTCAAGTTGCAAGACACTCAAAATATGACTGGAGAAGAATTGCCTCCTCAAAGCAGTCTACTGCAGTGACACGGAGGGAGCGAAGCTTTCACCCCATGGTGGATGTTCATTTGCTGAGGTGGCGAAACTGAAAAAGAGGAGGAACACCTGCAAACATTCAATAATACCTGGAACGCAGTATGCACAAAGCATGGATCTAGGAATTAGAAGGTGCCAAAAATGAAACAGAATGCACAAAGATCAACATCCCAGGCATTAGTGAGCTGACATGGACTGCTGTTGGCCATTTTTGATTAGTAATTTTAAAGAAATGGTGTGGCATTCATTGTCAAAAAGAACATTTTCATATCTAGCTGAAGTACAATGCTGTGAGTGATAGGGCACTGCTCAGATGTGTACCAGGAAGTCCTGTTAATATAACCATTCAAACACACACACACACTAACCATGAAATCCAAAGACGAAGAAATGGAGGATTGCTACAGAAGCTTTGGCAGCCTGAAATTGATTGAACATGTAATTAAGGTACATTAATAATAATTGGAGACAGGGATCCAAAAGTTGGAAATGAAGAAAGACTGATAGTTGGAAAATATGACCATGGTGACAGAAATGAGGCTGGAATATACTCATATAATAGAATTTGGTACAATAAATGATTTGTTCACGGCAAATATATTTTCAAAAAGCAAAAAGGTGACTATTTATATGGACTTCACAGGAATTAGACTTATGACATCTATGGAAAGAGACACTGAAGTAACTCAGTAGCAGCAGTCAAAACCAGGCCAGGGGCTTTTACTACTTATATGCAAGTTCAAACTGAAGATGAAGAAAATGAAAACAAGCCCACAAGAACCAAAATACCACCTGATTGTATAACAAGTGCATTAAAAAACGATTTAAGAATAGATTTGATGTATTGGACACTATGACAGAAAAAAAAAATCAATAAGCAACACTGTGATAGTCTCTAAATTACAGAGAGCCCCTGATCCATAGAGAGTCAGATTAAAAAATTCAGTATCCCAGTGAATTTGCTGTATGCATGAGAAAGATATAAAGACCCTTCCTCAAAGAGGTGGTAGGGAAAAGCAACAGTTCACCAGCTCCTTCAGAGGGCCTGTTCCTGCACTAGCCTCATTGCAGACCCCACGATAAACTAGACTAGAGCACACATATATCTCATCATAGTGAGGTACAGCACATACCCCATTGGTCCAGCATTAGACTTCAAATCCACCACCAACTCTGCCCCTACCCAACGGCACTGCCCAGATGACAGAGAGTCTCCTAGACAGCCACTCAGCTGTCTCTGTCTCTCTCTTACACACACACACACACACACACACACACACACACAGAGAGAGAGAGAAGGAGATTTTTTTAAACTCCTAAAACCCTACAATAAAAATGTCATAACAATGTCTCAGATGGAGTGGACAACCTCAAACCCCACAAAACAACAAAACCACACACAGTGATCAAAAGGCAGCCCAGTGAATCTCCAAGAGGAGGAAAGGATGATGGAATTCTTTTTTTTTTTTTTATGATGGAATTCTCTGAGAGGGAATTCAGAAGAATTATGATCAAGTGTTTTCACAAGATGGAGAAAAAAAATAGAGATAATACAAGGCATCTACGAGCTCTAATAATAATATAAGGCATCACAAACTCTAGGAGAATTACAAATATCAGTGTAAGACAAAGCACATAAAAACAATGGCATAGGAGAAACTATAGATAACCAAGAAACTGCAATACAGAATGGTAATATCAACATTTCAGAACTCAACATCTTGGAGGGACAGAGAGCAGAAGATGGGCAGTCTCCTCATGAAATCTATAGTCTTCTGAAAACCCAGTGAAGGATATACTGGTTCTGACTCAGTGCTGTAATTTCCAGCAAAGTTCTCATGAGCACTCAAAAATACTTTATTCACTTCCTAAGAGCAATAAAAACTATTTTACCTGTATTTATTTATTGTGCAGAAAATAAGGACAGAAATATTTACAACTGAAAAGTTAAGTTACTTACCGTTATCTTACGAGGACAGTCATTAGAACAGAGGCCACTGAGAACTGTGAAAAAATAAAAGAACAGAGTAACTCTCACTGTTACTTTGTAAGTCTCAATTTAAAGCAAGTCTCATTTCCCCCCAACATCCATTAATATGCTCTATAATCACCATCAGAAAACAATTTATTTAGGTCTCAACAAATGAAATTTTGTTCACTTTATAATATTTCAAAAGCCATAATAAATCTATAGAATGCCACAATTTTATAAAATATATGTTGTTGTTGTTGACTGCCATCAAGTCGAGCATGGCTCAAAGGAACCCTGTGAACAAAAGACATGAAGCCTTTCGGTCACTATCACCGTTTTTCAAAGTCCACAGAATTTCCAGAGACATGTTGTTTAGGAAGTGGATGCCACTCCTGCATAAGAGATAATAAATTATGGTCATATCATGTCTTAAATACTGTTTGTTTCTTAAGGTAAGATTTTGAAAATTAAGAGATTTAATATTAACGTAATTAAAAATGTGTCAAAAATCTGATAAAGACTTGTGAAATAAAAACCAAATAAAATGTATTTTACAAAATAGAATATTTAGCATTTAAAAAATTTGTTATTAATTTCAATGAAAATTTGCAGAGACTTTGGATTTCCATTCATTCATTCTTGCACTTTTCTCCCTACACAACCCTGCCCTCTAGTACACTACCCTCTTGGAAAAGTAAAAGACAAATTCTTTCATTGTTTTACAAACCCTCCCCCAGGTCCACTCCACTATGCAGTCTTCGCTCTGGAAAAATACCTAATCACATATCCCTTTTAAACAGTTTTCTCCCTCATCGGTTTCAATGCAGTATACATTACTGAACCCATCTTTCTCAGTCTCTCCCCAATCCCAAGATCAGTCCTGTTTTACAACAGTAGCACCATGCAGTATTTGTCCTTTTGTGACTGAGATACTTCACTCAGCATAATGTCCTCCAGGGTCACCCATTTTGAATAATATTGCATGAGTTCCTTGTTTTTCAATGCAGTGTAGTATTCCATTGTGTGAATATACTACAGCTTCTCTATCCATTCGTTTGTTGATGGGCATTTAGGTTGTTTCCAACTCCTTGCTATTGTGAACAAAGCCGTAATAAACATGGGTGTGCATATATCTGCTTGGATGTCGGTTATGGTCTCTTTGGGGTATATTCCCAGTAGTGGAATTGCTGGGTCAAATGGTATCTCTATTTGCAACTTTTTGAGAAAGCGCCATACCGCCTTCCACAGTAGTTGCATCATTTTACACTCCCACCAACAGTGAATAAGGGTTCCAGTTTCTCCACAACCTCGCCAGCATTTCTTGCTTGCTGTTCCGTTAAATTTGCTATTCTGACTGGTGTGAGATGATATCTCATAGTTGTTTTGATTTTCATCTCTCTTAGAGCTAGGAATTTTGAAAATTTCTTCATGTGCTTGTTAGCCATCTGAATGTCTTCTTTGGTGAAGTGTCTGTTCATATCCTGTGCCCATTTTTCTACTGGATTATTTACCTTTATCTTGTTGTGGTGAATACTTAGCATTTTCTATTTCAAACTAGATTTTTTTTTAGTCAAAAATTAAGTAAATTATATTGTGTGCACTTGATAACTGCTCAGGAGAATGTAAAATTAAAGGGAGCTTGGACTATGAAATAATTGGTGAGTACATGTAAGAATCTACAATAAAAATACAGAATGATTTAAGGACACTTTATAATTGCCATAAAAAAGGAAAGAAACCAGGTTAGAATTTCTAAATAATTTTCATATAATATTATTCTTGGAATTCTTGGAACATAACCATATTATGCAAAGTGATCTTTTTAAGTGATTCATCGCGTGGTATGAGTTAAGTATTCTGTAATTAATTACTCTAAAGGCCTGTTTTTCATTGTTTTTGTTCCAACAGTCTTCTAGGTTGTATAGTCCTGGTATGTCCACTTGCTGTACAGAGGTAACTGGTGGCAGCTGTGAAGTTGAACACTGTGACACTGATGTGTCAAATGCAATAATGGTTACCCATGGTGGACAGTGTTTGGTGGCACTCCCCGGTTGAAACAAGCTTGGAAGCAGGAGTGGCATCTACTTCCATAAACAGCTTGCCTCCGGAAACCCTATGAACCTGGAGCAAGGATGAAAGTCACACAAGTGTGTTGAGGATTTCCCTTCATAGGGTCGCTATGAGTCACCTACAACACACTTAACAACAACAACAACAACAACACCAATGAAAGATCGCTAATGTTTCTTCTCAGTATACAAGAAGTAATTCAAGGTTAACTTGGTTGTGGATTCAAATATATTGAGATTTTTTTTAATGTTTACCTATTTGAAATGACAAGCATTTTAATAGAAATGTTATTTATGCAGAGTATATTAAATACATACACAACCCTGCTTGCTGAAACTGAGGAGAACCTGAAGCACCTGCTGCAGAGGGTCAAGGACTGCAGCCTCCAATATGAATTGAGGCTCAATGTCAAGAAGACAAAGATTTTCACCACTGGACCAACTGGTAGCATCAAGATGGATGGTGAAGAGATTGAGATTGTTCACAGCTTTAATCCACTTGGCTCCACAGTTAACACTCTTGGCACCAGCAGACAGGAATTAAA
>NW_006399812.1:7242676-7243680 GCF_000299155.1 Elephantulus edwardii | reverse complement strand
TGTCGGAGACAGTGCGACTGGCACAGGACAGAGCAGAGTTTAGGGCTGCTGTACACAGAGTCGCTATGAGTTGCAAACAACTAGATGGCAAACAACAACAACAACAACAACAAACATATGTCTTCTGATCTCCTGACTGCTGGTACAATAGGTATTAATTGTGCACATAACAACAACATATTAAATACAAGGGGATTAAAAGTCAAACATACTTCACTAAAAAAGAAGTTATTTGTTTTATTTATATTGCATACAACTAGAGGAAACAATGAAATAGATATTTTACATGTAAAATTTCACTGTTTAAATTCTCTGGCCTAGCCAATTCTTTAAAAATACCTATTGAATGACTGAATCATTTAAAGGAATGATTTTTCACTCTTCTTTTTTTTTCACTCTTCTATTTGAAACTTTCTATGTCTTAATGTCTCTCTCTCCTTTTGTTCCTCTTCCTTACCGACCTCTATTTACTGATGTTAGGTATTGAGTCGAATACAACTCATGGTGACCCCATGAGTAACGTGAAACCTGGACCTATCCTGTGTCGTCCTCACAGTCTCTGCTATGCCCAAGCCCATCACTGCAGACCCTGTGTCAGGCCGTCTCTGCTTAGGTGGTGGTATTTCTTTTCCAATGATCTAAAAATGATTTTCATAAATCTTCATTTGAAGAATATTATTTAATCGTATTTTATTCACAAGTCTGTCCCCCCAATAGGATATACACTCTGCATCCTTTTATTCTTGTTTTCACAGAGCTCAGCACAGAATATATACCAAATTATTTGTTCAAATATTTGTTAAAGGAGGGAAAAGGAGGCTTATTCATTAAAGAGTATGAGATATTGGCTACCATGAGAAAAATGTTAAGAATATTTCTTACAATATAAAAGTTGCATTTGGGGAAGATACCAAAAGATAAAGAACTATGATAATGCACTAATAAAGGGATATAGTTCAATAGATATGGACAGAAATCTGGATAGCTAGTTTTCCAAAGATAGA
>NW_006399812.1:7240148-7242541 GCF_000299155.1 Elephantulus edwardii | reverse complement strand
TATATATATATATATATCTCCAGTAACCTTATGGAAATATGTTCAACATCACATTCCTTATCCACAAGGAAAATGCGAATCAAACCCCCAATGAGATATCACTTCTTATCTACTAATAAAACCAAGATAAGTTAGTGAATGTATGGTATGCAAATTCTACCTTTACAAAAGCTACACCCCCTGACCAAAACTAGGAAAAACAACACATCATCATAAAACATTGAACTA
This sequence comes from Elephantulus edwardii, assembly GCF_000299155.1. Classification (NCBI taxonomy): domain Eukaryota; kingdom Metazoa; phylum Chordata; class Mammalia; order Macroscelidea; family Macroscelididae; genus Elephantulus; species Elephantulus edwardii. The sequence continues at coordinate 7,242,313 of NW_006399812.1, read as the reverse complement.
TGACAGACAGTAAGGAAGCTCTGATGGTGGAGGGGAAAAGCATTGTGGTGCCAACCTGAAGCCAGGTGATCTGAATCTACTAGGGGCTCCACAGGGAAAAGATGGGCAGTCTCCCTCCTAATGGTTTTGATTCTGAAAACCCACTGGAAGGTCAGCTATGAGTTGGTTCTGACTTGACAGAACATAACAACAGTAACAACAAATAACAGGGCAAATATTTTCATAACAAACATTAAAAAAAGATACTATCCCTTTTTCCTTTGGAGGCTGGGATTTTGAAGTTCCATCTCACATATTTTGGGCATATGACCAGGAGGGACCAGTCCTTGGAGAAGGACATCATGCTCAGAAGGATAGTGGGACAGCGAAGGAAGGAAGACCCCGGATGAGATGGATTGATAAAGCAATTGGGGCAGTGAGACTGGCTCAGAACAGGGCAGGGTTCAGAGCTGCTATCATCTCACCCCCATAAGAACAGCAAAATTCAACAGAGCAGCAAACAACAAGTGCTGGACAGGTTGTAGAGAAACTGGACCCCTATTCACTGTTGGTGGGATTGTAAAATGGTGCAACCACTATGGAAGGCAGTATCGTGCTTTCTCAAAAAGTTGGAAATAGAAAATACTATTTCACTCAGCAATTCCACTACTGGGTATATACCCTAAAGAAACCAGAACTGTCACCCAAGCACATATATGCACACCCATGTTTACTGTTGCTTTGTTCATAATAGCAGAGTGTCCGTCAACAAACAAATGGATAGAGAGGCTGTGGTATATTCACACAATAGAATACTACGCAGCATTGAAAAACAAGGAACTCATGGAATATTACACAAAATGAGTGACCCTGGAGGACATCATGCTGAGTGAAATATTTCAGTCACAAAAAGACAAATACTGCATAATGTCACTGTTATAAAACAGGACTGACATGGGGGTGGGGAAACTAAGAAAAGAGGAGATAAATAATGCACACAGAATTGAAACAGAAGAGGGACAAAACTGTATAAAAGTAATATATTATTAGGTATTATTGGCATGACAAGAGCCCAGCATAAGCATAGTAAAGTGGACGGGGTATGTGTGTCTGAAATAATTTTTTTTCCAAAGCAAAAAGGAAACTGGGGGTGGGGCATGGAGGAAAATGTGCAACAGTGAATGGATGAATGAAAATACAAGTTCTCTATAAACTTTCATTAAAATCTCAATTAAAAAAGAATGTACGGACTTGGTGACAATAAAGAGGCCAGAAAAAGAAAAAAAAAAAACAAACCCAAAAACAAACCAACCACAAAAAAACAACACCCAACAAAAAAAACCAAAACCACAAACAAAAAGCAAAGTTCACATACATTGTTTTTCACACTGGATCTTTTCCCTTCCTTTATTCACCTCTCCCTCCACCCATCAAATCATGTGACCCTATGTTTATGCCCCACCACCCCACCCATGCTCACCCCTCTGCTTTCCCCACACCTCACCTTGGACATACACATTCTACAATAATGGTCTTAAACAGTATTTGTCCTTATGGGACTGAGTTTGTTCACTCGGCATAATGCTCTCCAGTCCCTCCCAAGTTAGGTAGTAATTTACAAAATCATTGCTCCTGTGTGCTCATAGTATTCCATTATGTGAATGTAACCTAATTTCTCAATCCATTCATTTGTGGTTGGACATTTGGGCTGTTCCCATGTTCTTGTGATGGTGAATAACATTGCTATGAACATTGTTATACAAGTTTCTGTTTGTATCTCAGTTCTCATTTTCTCAGAGTATATTCCAAGGAGTGGAACAGCTGTCACCCCCTACTTTAAATGCCTTTTCCAAGGCGTTCCAGACCATATTTCCAAAAACTTTGAGACTACCATTGAAAGGAGGAAAGCTCCAATGAGAACCTTAGTTACACTGCCTCCAAGATGTTTGTTCTTTCGGTAGTCCACGTAATATTCAATAGTCTCTGCCAACAACACAATTCAAAAGTATCAATTCTCCTTAGGTCTTACTGATTTGTACATATATGAAGCAATTGAAAAGATTATGGCTTGGTTCAGGTACATCTTCATTTTTATAGACATCCTTGCTGTTTAGCGCTTTGGAGAGGTCCTTGACAGCAAATTTCCCAATGCAACATGATTTGTTTTTTAATTTTTAAAAAAATTA
>NW_006399812.1:7163977-7238464 GCF_000299155.1 Elephantulus edwardii | reverse complement strand
ATATATATATTCTATTATAATGTTGTAGTGGTGAAGAATTTTGGTGCAGTGGTGAAAAATTTTATTTTCTTGATGATGTATAATCTATACTTGTAGCCTTGAATCATTTTAAGTAAGGGCTTCAGGTCTTCTTCACTTTAGATAATAAGCAAGGTTGTGTCATGTGCATAATGTAGGTGTTGATAATTTCTCTAGCCTTAAAGTCATATTATTCATCAGATCAGAATATATTTGAATAGGTATGGAGAAAGGATAAAATCCTAATGCACACCTTTCTTGATTTTATATCACGCAGTATCCTGTTTGAACAATTGCTTCTTGGCTATGTACACGTTTTGCATGAACCCAATTAAGTGTTTTGGGATAAATCATTCTTAGTGATATCCACACTTCAGTACACCACACATAAAATGTTTTCATATAGTCAATAAAACACAACTAACCACTTTCAGGGGATCTGTGCTTTCAGCCATGATCCTTCTAACATCAATAATACCTCTCATCCAAGGACTCTTCTGAATCCAGCTAGAATTTCTGGCATTTGTCTACTGATGTTCTGACCCTTTTTAAAAGATCTTCTGCATGATTTTACTTTCAGATTGATTACAGATTTTGTTCAATAATTTCCACATCCTGTTCACAGGAGTATAGTGACAGGAAGTTCTGGATTTCCAAAACTGCATCCATCATACAAGAGTGTGCTATGTATTGGCATATGTACACACTTTTAAAAACTTTTATGGAAAAACACAAACCCCAGCTTTCATACATTTAAATTATAGTTAGTTCAACAGATTTTAGCATATCTGCGGGGCTGTGAAGAAGCTCTGCTGATATGGCATTTTACCTTATCTGCTTCTAATCAAAAGGTCAGCAGTTCAAATCAATCAGCAGAGAAAGATAAGCAGCTTCCTTCCATAGGGATCAACAGGATTGAAACTCAATGGAGACACAGATGCAGACAACCATGAATCAGAACTGGCTTGACAGCAGTTTGTGTTTGTTTTGGGGGAAGGGACAAAGATGTGAAACCATTTCCACAGTCCACTATGGAATATTTCATCATCTCAGAAAGAAATTCTGTACACTTTATCACTTCTCACTCATCCCTCTCAGTCCCCCAAACCCACTAATCTACTCTATTTTTAAAGTCCAAGTTTGCTGTAGAAAAAAAAAATTTAAAATATAAAGAAGTAAAAAGTTAGACTTATATTTCCTACATACAAAAATATTACATAAATATATAAATACATTATCTAAAGGTTCTTTTTGAGTGGCATTTTAAAATACACTTTCATTAACATTAATTCACATAACATGTAATTCAAGCCTGCAATTAATTTTAACAGCTTTTAGTATATTCACATGGCTTTACATCCATCACCCAGTTAAATGCTGTAATATTTTTATAACTCCAAAAAGAAATTAGTGCTAGATAATCAGTAATCTACTGTTTCCAAAGATATGAGCTGTTTTTTAAAAAGTATACATTTCTTGACTTTTCAAATGTTTTATAATAGTTTGTCTTTAAGTTTTATAATCAGAAAGCAAAAGAAATACCAAACCAAAACTTCACTAAAGAATAAAAAATAATGCTATAATACTTTCTTGCATATAAAAAAAGTTAAAGGGTAGACTGTGATGGCGTTTCTACAAATGTCACCATGAAATTACCATTTTAAGTCTCCATAATATCTTATGAACTAGTATAACATACCAGTAGTCTATTAAATCTGTGTAAAAATGTAATTTCCCCAGTGACTACAGAATAAAAATTTCATCACTTTTTGATTTAGTGAAGAAAAGAAAAAAGAATTACCAAATCAAAGGAAAACAGAAAAACTCATAATATTGAGTGCTCCAAGGCTGAATTTACTATTTTATAGCAAAAGCCTACTTTCTAGAAGTGGGGCAATAATAATTATGGGACAGATGTAAATGGTTACAAGTGAAGTAAAACTTCCTTAGGTAAACAGAACAACTCAGGTGTGCTAAAATGGCTTGACAGGGACAATGGAAGCTCAACAGGTCATACCTGTGCATGGCAGGTCCCACCATCTACCATCCACTAAAATGGTGTTTGCCATTTTAAGTCTCTTGAAGGTAAGAACTCTTTTGGTTTGTCCTGTTTTCCAGTTAAGTCTATCACTTTCTTGTTCATTTCAGTTGCCAATAAATGTTTTCTCATGCAGTTAGAATGCTACTAGGAGGCAAAGATGGTAAAGCTTTGTCTTTCACACTCTGGGTATGTTGCTAGGCTCAGCATGGAAAGGGTCACTATGCTTGGAAAGGTGGAGGGTCAGGGAAAGAGAGGAAGACCCTCAACGAGATGGAATGAGTGACACCGTGACTGCAGCAAGAGGCTCCAGTGTGTCAGAGATGATGAGCATGGCACGGAATAGGACAGGGTTCAGGTCTGCTGTTCATAGGGTCACTATGAGTCATACTCAACTTGATGGCCATCTAACAACAACAACGGCCTAGTGGCTTAATGGTAAAGCGTTGTGCTGCCAACTCAAAGGCATGTGGTTTGAATCTACCGGCTTCTCTGTGGGAGAAAGATATGCAGTGAACATCTCTAGTAATAAGCAGTCAAGAAATCTAGTCAGGTTGCACTAGGAAAAAAAAAATCTACCGTCAAAGACCTCTCCAATGTGCCAAAGATCCGTGATGGCAGTTTAAACATGGAGGTGTGTCTGATCTAAGCCAGGGTTATTTTCAATTGCTTTCTACGCATTTGAAAGTTGGATTGTATAAGGATAACAGAAGAATCAATGCTTCTGAGTTGTGGTGTTAAAGAATAATGCCAAGTATCCCTTGATTTGTCAAAAGAAAAAGAAATCTGTCTTGTACAGGATACTCCTCAGAGGCAAGGGCGGTGAACGTTTTTTCTCACATCCTTTGGGCATAGCGTCAGGAGGGGCCAGTTCTTAGACTTTCAACAGTTCTGTAACAGTGAGTTTAAGCTTATCACAAGTGGGGAGGATGGCGCAGGATACAGCAAGATTTAGATTTGTTGTTTATACGGTTGCTATGAGTCACAGATGATTCAATGACACCTAATAACAATCACAACCACCACCACCATCATGACCATGACGACTATGACCACCACCACCACCACAACCACCATGACCACGACCACCACCACCACCACCACCTCCAGAACAGTCTTCGTATGTTGTTGTTGTTATATGCCGTCGAGTTGCTTGCGACTCACAGTGACCCTATGTACAACAGCCCTAAACTCTGCTCTGTCCTGTGCCAATCGCACTGTCTCTGACACACCCATAACGATTATCCCAGTCACTGAATCAATCCACCTCATGGAGGGCCTTCCCCTCCTGTGCTGTCCCTCCACCCTCCCAAGCATGATGTCCCTCTCCAAGGACCTCTCCCTCCTTATGTCATGTCCAAAGTATGTTAGATGGACCCTCAGAATCCTTGCCTCCAGGGAGCTGCCCGGTTTAACCCTTTCCAGGATGAATCTGTTTGTTTTCCTAGCAGTCCATGGTACGTACATTCAATACTCTTCTCCAGCACCACAGCTCAAAGGCATCAATTCTCCTTCTATCCTCCTTGGTCATTTTCCAACTATCTGATGCATAGCAAGTGATAGCAAAGACCAAGGCCTGTATCAGAGTCTTCGTATAGGGGTTTGAAAAGTACTGTATGGGATGTTTTGTTGTGGGAATAAGCAGAGCAATAAATAGCCAGGTTGTTTTACCTTTGCCTGGGCACAAATAAAAAGCTTAAGTACTTAAATTTCCCTAATTGAAACACAGTGACATTTAGTATTCACTGGTTCGAGCACTAGAATAACAAAATAATTTTAGAGCAAAATCAACTAGGACACTGCAGACAGGCTTGAAAGGGTAATTACAGACTAGTAAGGATCTGCCAAGGCAAACAACAACTAATAATCAAAGCAGAGAGTGAAAGGGCAGTTCAAAACGAGGAGGAGGTTATTTCCCCCCGAAATGATTGCTTTAAATCGGTATCTTATTTCCCATGACCTTTCTGCAAAGTACATCATTAATATGTATGTTAATATTTTCAGTGCAAAGTTATTCTGTTTGCTAAAACCAAAACCTCCTACAGCAAACCAGAGGAGGCTCTAGTGGCCTAGTGGTAAGAAGCTGTGCTGCAATCCCAAAGGCACACAGTTTGAGTCTGCTCGCTGCTCAATGGGAGAAGGATGGGCAGTCTCCTCCCGTGTGATTAACTTCCTCTGAAAACCCACTGGAGGGTCAGCTATGGGTCAGTTCTGACTCAATGGCACACAACAACAAACACAAAACTGGGTATTTATTTTTTTTAACTTTTTAAAATTTTATTTTATTATTTTTTTGTGTGTGTACTGTCAGATCGGATCTGACTGGTACAGGAGGAGATTGCCCCTCCTTCTCCAGCAGAACATCTGGTGGATTTGAACCATGTACCTCTGGATTGCAGTGCAGCTTCTTGACACTACAATTTGGGTATTTCTATCTCAGCAAGCAATGCTTTGAGAAATTTTCCCCAGGATGCAATGCTGCTTAGAAAGCGTACATGGGCTAAGAGGCCACAGAAAAGAGATTCTTTCATAAATTGTTCAGGTCAGAGATCTTCAATAGTCTCTTGGGTTCGAACTTTTCAACAACTGTGAACAACATGTGGACAATCTTACTCTTTATTCCAAATCTCACTTCATGGGGCTACATTAAAAAAAAAATAGAACATCAACAACAAAACCTTAGACATGTCATTTTATTTTCAAGTAATTTACCTCACTATTTGCAAGAAACAAGAAGTTTGTTTTCCCTCAGGAGGGACAATAATACACTTACTGGTATTCTATTACAGTTACAGATGGTAATCTTATTAGGACTTATCTTTTTTACAGGGTAAATGCCTATTAAGGGACTCTTGCACGTTAACTATTAGTAACAATACATACCACTTAACTGCACTCATCAATTGCAATGCGCATGGGTACCCTGTGCAGGGCGGAGTGAAGATGTTTCATACGGCATACGCTGGCTGACTTTTCAGGAATTAATTGCCAGTTCTTACTTCCAAGGTAGACTCAAACTTTTAAACCTTGGGTTGGCAGAAGCGTGCAGGAACTGCCCAACTCAGGGCCCCATTAATACATGCTGTTGCTGTGTACTGCTGAGTTGGAACTGACCCACAGCTAACCCTCCAGTGTGTTTTCAGAGGCAATAATAATACTGGAGGAGATTGCCCAACTATCTCCTCTGGAGCGACTGGTGGATTTGAACCATGTGCTTTTGGGTTCCCAGTGCAATTCCTTACCACTAAACCACCCTCCCTCCATTAATATACAGAAGTAATGAAATGCCCCTTTGAAGGAGACAAAGTTGTATTTCAGCAGAAGTTGGTGGAGATACTATAGTAGGTTGGACTTGGGAGCTTGCCTTCTGAGGCCTAACCTCTAAGATACTGTGGTTATATTTTTTTAGATGAAAACAAAAAAATTCAACCTTGTAGATGAATAAATCATACTAGGAGAGACAGAAGACCCTAAATCATATGTATATATTTTCTGAGGTTGCCAATGATCAGGCATGTGATCAATAATAAATAATAACATATGTGATGCTTCTGGTTCATATTGAGAACTGCTTTCTCTCTTTAGTAGTTTAGTGTGGCTATTTCAACTTGATGTTAATATTTGATGATTATGAGGAATGGAAGGGAGATGTAATGGCTATTCTGGATGGGAACTGGTTACAATGAACAACTAAATATAAAAGTACTGGGGATAATGAGAGCCATGTTTTCCACTGCTAGAAAAAGATACTTATAAACATTATCAAGAATTAGAAAGAACCCAGTTTTGTCTTAGATGGGAAGTGTAAGTATTGTTATAAATACACAGATAGAAAAGCAATGATAGATTTGTACACATGTGTGACTCTGTACTTGTATTCCCTAGTTCTGTAGAAAGGAAAGCCTCTGAAGAAATGACAGCCCAGCAGAAAAGAGAACACTGAGTACCTGAACTTAGTTTTTAAATATCATCTTCTATAAAAAGGAACCAGGGTTTCTTGGAGAAATGTCTGATTCCAAGGTAGGGGCGAGTACAAGATGAACCTGGAATATCTTGCTGTGCCAAAGAACCCATCAGAATTATACAGGGACCAACTTCAAGCACCTCCTCCTCCTCACAGTGAGAACGAACAATTTGACCATTGAATTGACAGTCATATGTTACAAAACCCAAATCCACTCAATTAAGACTCATAGTGACATTCCATTTAAAGTGATAAAGGGCAAGGATATTACTTTCAAAGACTAAAGTGAGTCGAACCAAGTCATGGTATTTGCAATTGCTTCATAAGTAAGTCAAATACAGGACAATGAATAAGGAGGATCAAAGGGGAATTGGCGGCTTTGGATTTTCGTGGTGTTGGCAAAGAATACTGGATATGACATGGTTGTTGTTATGTCCTGCTGTGCTGGAACCGACACAGCACACCCTCCAGCAGGTTTTCAGAGGCAGTTAATCACAGGGGAAGAGGCTGCCCATCTTTCTCCTGTGGAGCAGTTTGCGGATTTGAACTGTGTGCTTTTGGGCTGACAGCACAACTCCTTATCACTTAATGATAAGAACTCCCTATAATCTATCATGGACTGCCAAAAAGATCAAATAAATCTTTCTTGGAAAAAGTGAAGTCAGAGTGCTGCTTAGAAACAAGGATGGGGACAGTTCACCTTTGGGGCACACTATGCCCAGTCACTGGAAAAAGACATTAAGCTTAGAAAAGCAGAGGGTCAGTCAAAGAGAGGACGACTCCCAAAGGATGGGGATGGGATAGGGCAGCTCCATTCTGCTCGATGTAGTCAGAGCTGACTTGACAGCACGGAACAATGCAGTACAAGCTGTCAAATAACAAATGAGTCGAACTTGTGTTGATAAAAGTGAGCATATACCTTTCAGACATTATACTGAATAAAGTAAATTAGATACAGAAGGACAAATATTGTACCATTTGAATTAAATAAAATATGTACAATAAGTACATGCCCAGAAACCAAGGTTTATTAGTGGTTGCCAGAGGCATGAAGGAGGACAGGACGGGCGGGAGTTACTGTCGAAGAGATACCGAGTTCTGTTTGTGTTAATGTGAACGGTTTTTCAGCATACCATGCTGCAAGTAGGATGGAAACAGAGGTCATATGGAGAGTGCTTTCAGGCAGAATTTGACAACGGTTTCTATGTAGGCTTGTTGGCAGAAATGTGTTCGGAAAATGAACAGTATCAGAACATCTCCATACAATATACTAATCAGGAAGTACAAAGGAGGAAGATGGTGAATTAATACTGAAACCGAGTGGTTATGAACGCAGGCCAAACAATCAAAGTAAACACTACAGTGGAGACACAGGCCAAGTCTGTGTGCCTCCAAGGAAGTGAACCACATCACTTCTCTAATTCCAACCAGTGAGATTTCTGCAAAGAGTGCATGGCCTGAGGTGCGTAATGAGGAAATACAGGATCATGCAGCAGAATGTTAAGGCCTATACATCTTTTAAATGAAAAATAGGAAATTAACTGTTCCAGAATCAGGAAGGCTAAGGAGATGAGATAACTTACTGTGATGGACATTCATGGAAAGGCTCTAGAAGAAAGCAGTATGAAACCTTTATTGGGAAAGTTAATTGGACTTTTGAATAGAGGATCTGTGTATAGGACTGCAGTCCATGGCCTGATCTGGAGGGCTGGCAGCAGTGGGTCCTCACTGTCTGGACAATTCAAAGCAGAGAAGGAGAGTGGCAGAGACACAGAGAGATGGGGACATGGAGGAGGGGAAAGAGAGAGAAGCGATACAGAATTAAATGTTAATATTAGAGATACTTGGTTGCTTAACAAATGTGGCTGTGAAGGGAAAGGTTCCTGGGTAGAGTACACTTATATGTACCTCAGAAGAAATGTCTGGTGATATACTTCTGAGAAGTTAGTCACTGAGCTTGTTGAACTCTGGAGTATAGTTCTACTTGGCCACATACAGAGTCCCCATAAGTTGGAACTGATGTTACAGGAGTTGATTTTTTAACAGCAAAACATGTGGAATAAATACTCACCAATGACTTTAACAAAATATGCATCTGCTTCAAAGTTATTTTTCAGAGTATGGATGGCAAAATCATTCTTTCTATGTCCTTTACTTAGGACTATAATATCCAAAATACCCTAGAAAAAAGAAAACAAAATTGCTACAATCTACCAGACTGATGTTTAATAAAAGGCTTCTATTTTAAAAATAAATCACTCTGAATAAGGAACTATCAACAAAATGAGGAGCATATCCAATTTCAGTCTCTGGAGAGAAGTGTTGAATTGTTAGCATTTAGTCTATTTTCTTTCAGTCATACTTTTGTTTAATCTTTTTACATAACAAAATTTTTTCTTTTTTTATTAATTATTATACCAGTTTATTTACAAAATTAGAATACATTGTTTTCCCAAACAGATTTTTTTCAATTTCCATTTACTAAATTTTTAAAGGTAAGTGAAATGGGATGCCAAATAATTTCTATTTATTAGAGAAAGATCCTTTGATCTGCTGCTCGTTCTTGTCAGGTGTCACGGAGCAGTTTCCAAACCAGTTACAACAAGAAAACACTGCCTAGTCCTACTGCATCTGTACACTAATTGCTTATATCTGTTCTCAGTTTTGCAACGGCTGTGTCAATTCCTCGTACCAAGGGTCTGCCTCTTTTTCTTGCTCTCCCTTTACTTTCCCAACCATGATGGTTTCCTTCTTTTGCAATGGCAGCACAAATTGTGTTTCTCCTAATGACAGGTCCAAAGTATCTGAGGTGAAGTCACACCGCCCTTGCTCGTTAGGAACATTCTAACTGTACTTCGTTCAAGATAAATTTGCTTGTTCTTCTGGAAATGCATGGTATGTTGTTGTCAGGAGTAGTCTGTTGATTTGAGTACAACTTGTAGTGACCCTATGAACAAGAGCCCTGAACTCTGTCCTGTCCTGTGCCATCCTCATCATCTCTAACACGTTTGAGCCCATTGCTGCAGCCACGATATCAATCCACCTCACTGGGGGGGGGGGGGTATCTTCCTTTCTTTTGTTGACCCTCCACCTTTCTGAGCATGACATCTCTTTCCAAGGAATAGCCTCCCCTAGCAGTATGTCCAAAGTATGAGAGATGAAGCTTCATCATTCTTGCCTTCATGGAACACTCTGGTTGCACCTTTTCTAAGACATGTTTACTTGTTATTTTGGTAGTCTGTGGGATATTCAGTACTCTTTTCCAACACCACAGTTCAAAGGCATACCTTTTTTTGTTACCCATATTAATTTTCCAGCTCACATATGCATACCAAGTAATGGAAAAGATTATTGCTTGAAACAGGTGCACCTTAGTCTTCAAACAATGTCATTTCTCTTCAGTATTTTGGGAAGGTCACTGATAACAGACTTGCTGATAGCATTATGTTTCCTGATATCCTGACTGCTGGTACCATGGGTGTTGACTGTGGAGCTAAGCAAGATGAAATCAATGAAACTTTGGATCTTTTCTCCATTTAGCTGATATTGCCCATTGGCCTAGTGGTAAGGACCTTTGTTTTCTTGATGTTGAGATGCAATTTGTATTGAAGACTGGCTGTAGTCTGTTCCTCTGTAACAAACATTTCAGGGCCTCTTCCCTTTCAGCAAGCAAGGCTGTGTCATCTACACAAGTTGCTATGATCTTTTCCTGATCCTTATGCCACATTCATCTTCAAAGAGTTCAGCTTCATGAATTATTTGCTCATCAGAGCCACTGACTAGGTATAGAGAAGGGACATATCCCTTATGCACACTCTTCCTGAGTTTAGGCTATGCAGTGTTGCCTTGCTTTGTTCAGACACAGTTCTTAATCTAGGTATAAATTCTGCACAAGCACCATTTAAGTGTTCTGGAATTCTTATTCTTCTGAATGTTAGCTATAGTTTGTTGTGATCCACATAGTCAATTGCCTTTGAATGGTCATTAAAATGAGACAGACATTCTTCTGATATTCTCTGCTTTCAGTCAGGATCCATCTGACATCAGCAGTAATATCCCAGGTGCTACGCATGACCTCTTCTAAAGTCAGCTTGAACTTCTGGTGGTTCCCTGTCAATGTACTACTGTTCCAGCCATCTGTGGATGATCTTCAGCAATATTTTGCTTCCAGGTGATATTAACGATATAGTTTGATAATTTCTCCACATGGTATTTTCACCAACACTTTCATTCAAAGTCACTGATTCTTCTTTGGTTGTCTTTACTTCCTGTTTGGCTTTCACATGCCAATAAAATGACTGAAAACACCATGGCATGGTCCAGGAGGACATTAGTTCTCAAAGTGATGTTTTTGATCTTTAATTCCCTAAAGTCATTTATAACCCACATTTCCCACTGTAATATACCCTTTTATTCCTTCATTGCCACTGCTACAGAGGGTGTTTATTATATAGACTAGAAAAAAAGAATCTTTGACAACTTCAAACCTTTTCCCACTTATGATGATGACCTTATTAGTAGAAAGCTAGACAATGACTAGGAATGATAGAAGGAGAGTTGATGCCTTTGAGCTGTGATGTTGGAGAAACAAGTTCATCCTAGAGAGGGTGAGACCAGGCTACTGCTTGGAGGCAAGGATTCTGAAGCTTTGTCTGACATACTTTGAACATGTTGTAACACGGGATCAGTCCCTGGAGAGGCAAGTCTTCCTTGGGAGGAGGGAGTGACAGTGCAGGAGAGGAAGACCTTCGATGAGACGGATTGATCAGTGACTGGGGTAATAGGAGTAGGAGTGTTGGAGACAATAAAGTAGGCACAGGATAGAGCAGGGTTTAGGGTTGTTATGAGTCGCAGGCAACTCGACAGCACACAACAACAACAATTAATACTGAAGATTATCAGCTTTAAGCTTCATCAGAAATGTCAGGTCCCCTTTGCTTTTGGCAAGCAAGGCTATATGCACATCACAAGTTGTTTATGAGCCTCCCCCTAATTCTGATGCCACATGCATTCTTTATTATATAGTCTAGAATTCTGGAATTCCTTAGGCTACTGGCTAAGTGTGGTGAAAGCATAACCCCTGATGCATATTTTCAGGTTTTAAACACACAATACCCGTGTGTTACTGGTCCACATTGTGCTGTGGTCCACATACAGACTTCTTTCTTTCTTATTTTCAAATTAAATTTTAAAGAAAGTTTACAGAGACTTTGAATTTCCATTCATACACTATTGCACACTTTCCTCCCTACTCACCTCTCCTCCCAGTTAGTTCTTCTCCTTGAAGGGGGGGAAAATCCCCACCCCCAAGTCGACTTTACTACGCAGCTCTTATTCTGGACTCTTGTCATGACAATAATACCTAATCATATATTCCTTTTAAACAGTTCTCTCCCTCATCTGTTTCAATGCAGTATATATTTCAGTACAAATGAATGTTCTGGATTTCCCATTCTTGTTATCCATAATTTTTTTATGATCCACTGGAAAGTTGAACATGTTTCTGGAATTCTGTCAGACAGTATTTGTATGACATCAGCAAGGATACCTTTGTCTTCCTTCCATGTTCTTTCTTGAATACAATTTGAATCTATGGCAGTTTCTGTTAAGGTACTGCTATAACTATTTTTTAAAAAAATTATTTTCAGCACAATTTTACTTGCATGTGATATTAACGTTGCTTGATCTTTTCATCATTTATCACTTTTTCTTTCTGAATGGCACAATTACAAATCTCTTTCAGTTAGTTGGCCAAGCAGCTGTCTTCTGCATTTCTAGGTGTAGACAAGTGAACACATCCACCAGAGCATCTGTTTGTTGACATATCTCAGCTGACAGCCCATCATTACTTGGGGATCTGTTTTTCATTAATGCCTTCAGTGCAGCTTAGAGTTCTTTCTTTAATACCAACAGTGCTGAATTATATGCTACTTTCTGAAATACTTCAATGACAACTCGTCCTTTTTGGCACAGCCTGCCTGTGCTTGCCACAACTGCATACTACAGGGGTTTTGAGGTTGTTTTTCCTAATAAATGAAGAAAAATTCCATTTGTTCCCCTTCCTGCCAAAGAGCCATGCACATTTAAATTACTTTCCTTTCACTCTTTAATCAGTCTGATGATTTTTCATATGATAACCTTTTGTATATATGTGCGGTTTTTCAAAACTCTCTGTAAATTGACTATTCTTTTTTTACTATGTGTTTTTAGTGATGCCAATCATTTTGCATGAGCTCTTTTTATATTAAGGAGAATGACTTTTTCATAGCAAGTTTATTTCTCAGATGGAAAATGTTTTCAATTTTATTTATGATACTTTTGATGTACAGAAATAAAAATTTGATTTGTGATCAATTTTGCTAACTTTTTTTTTGTCCTGGGAATGCCAATGAAATGCCATATGACATAATATAGGAGAAATTGAGGAAAATAATATGGCTCATTCATTTAACTGAGGATCAGGTGCTTCAAAAAAAGCAACACAAATCTCAAATCAGGAGAGGAAGACATATAACTATCCTGGTTGGTATTTACATTTAAAAAATAATCATTATTTTGCCATATATTGCCTGTGGAATTGAATAAGTTCCCCGCCTCCACCCCGAAAGCCATTATCTACATTCCCAACAAGTTGAGTGACAAACTGTCTTTTCACTTATTGGTTGTTATTTCTGGGTGCTGTAGAATTGAGTGTGACCCTATGAACAACAGATCTGTACCTTCTCCTATCTTGCTCTATTCTCACACTTTTGACACATTAAAGTCCATTGTGACACTCATCGTATCAATCCACCTAGTTGAGCGTCTTCCTCTCCTTCACCGATCCTCTACTCTTCTGGTCTTTATGTCCCTCTCCAAGCCCTCTTTCCTAGCAACATGCACAAAGCTTGTGAGGCAAAGCCTCATTATTTTTGCCTCCAAAGAACACTCTGGGTGCATCCTATACAAGACATACTTGTTTTTCTTTGGGCAGCCCATGGGATGTTCAGCATTCTTTTCCCACACCACAGCTCAAAGGCATCAATTCTTTTCACTTTACAAAAGGGGAAAGTGAGCCTGGAGAATGTTTTACAACATAACCAGGCACAGGTATCTGTGGCAATAGTTACCACCACCTACCAGTGAGTTTCCTCTACTGTGGCAGCCTGGGCTTTGCTGTGCTGCTGGTATTTCAAATGTCAGCAGAGTTACCCATTGAGGACAGATTTCAGCAAACCTTCCAGAGTAGGGAGAAAGGCCTGGTAATTTACTCTTCAAAATTATCAAATAAAAAAAACCCCAAAGGATTACAATGAACTTGGCCTGAAAAGTAGGATTCAAGAGGGAAGGATTAATGAGATGAGAATTGTATATCTGAAATGGTGCTAGAGGATGAGCCTCTGGGTTGGAGGCATTCCAAATACAGCGTGAGAAGGGCAATGGGCTCTGCATGCTAAAATCATTAAAACAGCACTGCAGAGGACAATGATTTTGTTGTTGTATATGGAGTCACACTGAGTTAGAGTTAACTTAAAGGGTACTAGCAAAATTGAGCTCATAACGTTAAATGAGAATACTGAATTCCTTCATCTATCATATAAAAATCCACAGTCCTATTTGATTTGATTTTTTTTTCTAGTGCTGAGCATACAAATTTACGGTCTTGGATCATGATTCTTTAGTAATCCAAATATGCACAGAACAAGAAAAAGAGCATTTTTATATTTTACTGTATCAATCAACCAATGGTAAGTCAATACATTTATTCCCCTTGTCTTTTACATTAAAAAGGACTATCTTTAATGAACACATCTATCATCATCTCATGAACATTTTCTGGTCAAACGGTGAAGTGGAAAGTGAGACATCAAGTGAGATAAGGTAAATGGAAATAAAATCTTCAAATGAATAAAACCTCTGTACTCACATCTTCATAAATATCAAAGAAGGTGGCAACCATAGCATCCTCAATCTGATTTAGGTTCGACAGGTCCCAGTAGATTTTAAACATACGGTGTGCGTCCTCACAGCTTGCATTATTACAAGGGACATTCTCCAGTAAAAAAGCCTGTTGATTGCTATAAGGGGGAAAAAAAGCAATGTAGTATAGCTTCCATCAGTTTTGCATTTCCTAGAATCAAAGCAGATGGTTTTCAGTGGAACTGTATTAAAATATTATTGTACTTTAAAATACATTATTGTACTTTGCCATATAAATGTTGTTACCTATTATCAAAGCAATTCTGACTCATGGTGACCCATGAATGTCACAGTTGAACAGTGCTTCAGAGTTTTCAAGGCTGTCACCTTTAGAAGACACATTTGTCTTCTGAGAGGTGTCTTCATGGGTCTGCAACACCAATTCTTTGGCTAGTTGGCAAGTGCTTAGTCATATGTGCCACTAAGAGATTCCAGATTGTTGTTGTTGTTGTTGTTGTTATGTGCCGTCGAGTCGCCTGCGACTCATAGCGACCCTATGTACAACAGCCCTAAACTCCGCTCTGTCCTGTGCCAATCACACTGTCTCTGACACTCCCATCCCAATTATCCCAGTCACTGAATCAATCCACCTCATAGAGGGCCTTCCCCTCCTGCACTGTCCCTCCACCCTCCCAAGCATGATGTCCCTCTCTAAAGACCGGTCTCTCCTCACAACATGTCCAAAGTATGTTAGACGGAGCCTCAGAATCCTTGCCTCCAAGGAGCCACCCGGTTTAACCCTTTCCAGGACAAATCTGTTTGTTTTCCTAGCAGTCCATGGTATTCTCAATACTCTTCTCCAGCACCACAGCTCAAAGGCATCAATTCTCCTTCTATCCTCCTTGGTCATTGTCCAACTCTCTGATGCATAACAAGTGAATGAGAAGACCATGGCCTGTTTTAGACGCACCTTAGTCTCCAAAGAGATACCACTGCTCTTCAGCACTTTGGAGAGGTCCCTAACAGCAGTCTTTCCCATGGCAATGTGCCTTTTAATTTCCTGGCTGTTGGTGCCAAGACTGTTGACTATGGAGCCAAGCAAACTAAAGCTGTGTACAATCTCAATCTCTTCACCATCCATCCTGATGCTGCCAATTGGTCCAGTGGTGAGAATCTTTGTCTGACATTGAGCCTCAATCCATATTGTAGGCTGCAGTCCTTGACACTCTGCAGCAGGTGCTTCAGGTCCTCCTCAGTTTCAGCAAGCAGGGTTGTGTCATCCGCATAACGCAGATTGTTGATAAATCGTCCACCAATCTTGACCCCACGTTTCTCCTCATAGAGCCCAGCCTCCCGGATAATCTGTTCTGCATATAGGTTGAAAAGATATGGAGATAGGATGCATCCCTGGCGTACGCCCTTCCCAATTTTGAACCATGCAGTGTTCCCTTGCTCTGTTCTGACGACTGCCTCCTGGTCCAAGTATAAGTTTCGCATTAGAACGATCAAGTGTTCTGGGATTCCCATTCTTCTCAGAGTCAGCCACAGTTTGTTATGATCTACACAGTCAAATGCCTTTGCATAGTCAATGAAACACAGATAGACATTCCTCTGGTATTCCCTGCTTTCAGCCAAGATCCATCTATCATCAGCTACAATATCTCTAGTACCACGACCCCTTCTGAAACCAGCCTGGACTTCTGGTAGTTCTCTGTTGATGTGCTGTTCCAGTCGTTTTTGGATAATCTTCAGTAAAATCTTGCTTGCATGTGAAATCAGTGAAATTGTTCTGTAGTTTCCACATTCTGTTGGGTCACCTTTCTTTGGGATAGGAACAAATATCGATCTCTTCCAGTCAGTTTGCCAAGTGGTCGTTCTCCAGATTTCTTGGCACAACTTGGTGAGCACGTCCAGGGCAGCATCTGTTAACTGAAATATGTCAATTGGTATACCATCTATTCCTGGAGCCTTATTTTTGGCCATGTCCTTCAAAGCAGCCTAAAATTCTTCTTTCATCACCATAGGCTCTTGCTCATATGTTGTTTCATGAAATTCTTCTGTGTCTTCCAATTCCTTTCGATACAATGACTCAGTATATTCCTTCCATCTTCTTTTAATACTTCCAGGATCATTTAAAAATGGAAAAAGAGATTCCAGATAGTCAAGTTTAAATTGTTGGTTAGTCTTTATTGAGCTCTGGTGGCCTAGTGGTAAGAAGCTGTGCTGCAATCCCGAAGGCATGTGGTTTAAACCCACCAGCTGCTCGTGGGAGAAAAATGGACAATCTTTTCCTGAGCGATTTACTGTCTATGAAAACTTGATGGAGGGCCAACTATGGGTTGATTGTGACTCAACGGTACACCACCACCACCACCACTCTTTGTCAGTTGCTTTTGGCAAAAATGTCTTCTAGTTGACTGCGGATCTCTCTCTTCTCTAACATCAAGTTTCCAAGTCCATCTCTCCTTTTTCTGCTCCTTCATAGTTTGTGATTCTGTGTTGTTACTGCAACCCTGAACTTGTCATTATCCCATTAGATCTGTGTCATTCTTCACATAAGCACTGGACTTTTTAAACCAAAACCTATCAATATTCCCAAGTGCTACAAGTCAAATCTATAATGATAGAATTTCAGCTGTGCTCAGAAGCAGAAGGGAAGTTATTGCCTAGTGCATTTCAGATAACAGAAGAGTTGCAGTTCTTGTAGTCTTTCCTTTTCCACCCTATTTTATACATATAGTGGATTATGAGCTTAGATTTAGAGACAGATCACAAAATAAATAAATAAGCAACTGTCCAAAGTCCATGGGTTCAAATCCTGGCTCTGTCAAGTATCAGCATTGTGACCTTGCACAGTTTATATAATCTTGTTAAGACCAGAATCCCTTTTTCAATGTGAGTAATCAGTTTATAGCCTAAGTATCTACATTGTTGATTTTTTTAATCATTGTTCTTAGTTTTTTTATCATTGTTATTAGTACAGCATTTAGTCTGTCACTTGGCATTAGTCAGTTTGCTGTCATGTGGTAACTTGTGGGTTGCTGTGATACGGAAAGCTATGCTACTGATGTGTCAAATGCCAGAAGGAACACTCATGGTGGACAGGTATTTACAGCACAGCATTTTATTGGTAAAAAGATAAAATGAAACGGTGCATGGGAATTAAGGGTTATTCCTGTCCTGACACTCATCTGGTGTTCTAGGTGCCATAGTGTGGACTAAGACTCACAGCAACCCTATGAACAATACTCTTCTCTAGCACCACAGCTCAAAGTTATCAATTCTCCTTTTGTCCTCCCTAGTCATTGTCCGACTCTCTGATTCATAGCAAGTGATTGCAAAGACCATGGCCTGAATCAGGTGCACCTTAGTCTCCAGCCTGACAACGTTGCTCTTCAGTACTTTAGAGAGGTCTCAAACAGCAGACTTTCCCATTGCAATGTTGTTATGTTGTTGTTAAGTGCTGTCGAGTCGTGGGCGACTCATAGTGATCTGTGAACAAAAGTCCTCAACACTTGCGTGACCTCCATCCTTCCTCCAGGTTCATAGGGTTTCCGGAGGCAAGCTATTTATGGAAGTGGATGCCACTCCTGCTTCCAACTGACTGCAATATGTCTTTTAATTTCCTGGCTGCTGGTGCCAAGAGTGTTGATTGTGGAGCCAAGCAAACTAAAGCTGTGAACAATCTCAATCTCTCTACCATCCATTATGATGCTGCCAATCAGCCCAGTGGTGAGAATCTTTGTCTTCTTGACATTGAGCCTCAATCCATACTGAAGATTGCAGTTCCTGACCTTCTTCAGCAAGCGCTTCAGGTCCTCCCCAGTTTGAGCAAGCAAGATTGTGTCCTCTACATAATGCAGACTGTTGATGAGTCTTCCTCCAATCCTGATGCCATATTTATCCTCATAGAGCCCAGCCTCCCAAATAATGTGTTCTGCATATAGACTGCAAAAGTTATGGAGATATGTGACACATCTCCGGTGTACAACCTACCTAATTTTGAACAATGCAGTGTTTCCTTCTTCTGACAACTGCCTCCTGTTCCAAGTATAGGTTTCACATTAGCACAATCAAGTGTTCTGGGATTCCCATTCTTCTCAGAGTTAGACACAGTTTGTTTTGATCCACACAGTCAATTATGCCTTTGCATAATCAAGGAAACACAGGCAGGCATTCCTCTGGTACTCCTTGCTTTCAGCCAAGATCCATCTAACATTTGCTACAATATCCATAGTACCATGACCCATTCTAAACCCAGCCTGCACTTCTGGTAGTTTTCTGCTGATGTGCTGTTCCAGTTGTTTTGGGGTAATCTTCAGCAAAATCTTGTTTGCATGTGATATTCGTGATATTGTTTGATAATTTCTACACTCTGTCCTGTTTTTGTTGTTGTTATGTGCTGTTGAGTCGCCTGCAACTCATAGCGACCATTCTCCAAGGATTGGTCCCTCCTTGCAACATGTCCAAAGTATGTCAGACAAGGCTTAAGAATCCCTGCCTCCAAGGAGAAGCCTGGTTTAACCCTCTCCAGGGTGAACCTATTCATTTTCTTAGCAGTCTAACGTATATTCAATACTCTTCTCCAGCACCACAGCTCAAAGGCATCAATTCTCCTTCTGTCCTCCCTAGTCACTGTCCAGCTATCTGATGCATAGCAAGTGATTGTAAAAACGTAGCAAGGAGGGACGAGTCCTTGGAGAGGGACATCATGTTTGGGAGGGTTGGAGGCACAGCGTAAGAGAGGAAGACTCTCTATGAGATGGATTAATTTAGTCACTGGGGTAATGGGGGTAGGTGTGTTGGAGACAATGAGATTGGCATTGGAAAGAGCAGTGTTTACGGCTGTTGTACATAGGGTCATTATGAGTTGCAGGCAACTTCATGGCACATAAAGACAACAACAATAATAACATTTAATCTTGTGATTAGCTATTGTGATGGATATTATTTTTCTTAACTTCAGTTCTATACTTTTAACTTCAGTTCTATATTCTCTTTGTCACTGGAGAGAAATCCAATTGATTTTTTTATGTTGATCTTGTATCCTTTCAATTTGCTGAATTGGTCAACTATGTCCAGTAATTTTCTTGTAGAATCTTTAGGGTTTTCTAAGTATACTGTCATATCATGTGCATATAATTTTACCTCCTTACTGTCAATTTGGATACCTCTAATTTCCTTCTTTTGTCTTAATGCTACCACTAAGACTTCTAATACAATACTGAAGAGGAGTGGTGATAGTGGGCATCCTTGACTACTTCCTGTTCTCAAGGGGAATGCCTTTAACCTCTCTCCATTGAAAACAGTATTCTTGGTTGACAGCAGTTGTGTTCTTTGTGTGTTTGATATATGTCATTCCACAGTCTTCTTGCTTGCATGGTTTCTGCTGAGAAATCAGCACTTAATTTTATTTGCTCTCCCTTATAGGTTACCTTTTGTTTCTTCCTTGTGATTTCAGAATTCTCTCCTTATCTTTGGTTCTGGCAAATTTGACTATGATATATCTTGGCATTTTTCTTTTGGGGTCTATTCTATATGGTGTTCTCTCAGCTTCTTGAATATATAATCTCTCATTCTTCATTATGACTAGAAAGTTTTCCTCTAATAATTCTTCCACAACTTTTCTGGTGCCTTTAGTTGCTTCTTGTTCTGGGATTCAGATTATTCACATGTTATTTGTCTTGATGGTGTCCCACATTATTCTTGTTTTCTTCTTTCCCCTTCCTTTCTGATTCTGCTTTTTGCTCTAGCAGATCAGTGGTGACTATCTTCTATTTTACTGGTTCTGTGTTCCATCTCTTCAACTCTGTTCATGTGTCCCTCCGTCATGTTGATAGCATCTGAAACATTGGTCCCCATATTTTGGACTGTGGTTTCTTTTTTTTTTTTACCAGAGCCCCTAATGCCTTGTTTGTTTTATCTGCATTGTTTTGGATTTTTTTAAGGTCCTCCTGCTTTTTGCTTGCAGTGTCTTTTAATTCTTCAAGATTGTTTTCCACCCACTGAAAATATTCAATCATTGTTCTTTTAAATTCTGTGTCAGGAAGTTTCATTAGACTTTGTGGCTTTGACTGATTCTGTGTTACTTTTTTGGGATGGCATCTTGCTTGTTTTGGGCTTGTGTAGGGGGTGAGATAGCCTGCTTCCTACATGACATTGCTGTCATAGAGTTTTTCATGTCTGAGGCAATAGCAGGTTCTTGTTCTTAAATTATTGTTGCAGAAGAGGGTGGGGCAACTACCCTGCCTGGGTTTCTCTCTGTCTTCTGACCCAAGGGATGATAACATTTCAGTTTAGTAGTGAAAAGGCCTGTGGAAGCAGCCTCCTCTGTCAGACAACTGCTGCAGCTAGGGTAGCCCAAGATGCTGTAGGCTAAAGGCAGGTGATGGATTGAATGTGAGGAGATGCAAGGTGGAGCATAGAGACTTGATTGGAAAACCAGGAAGCCTTGGTTTTTCCCTTCAAGAACAAGCTCCAGCTCTCTTACTTCCTTCAGATTGAGTTAAAGGTGTCCCACGTGATCCAGCCAAACAGCAGTGACTCCCCATAAAGCATCTCACTCAAGTTCCAGTATGGCTCCCTGGTGCATTGCTCCCCTGTGTGTAGGAGCATCGTTCCTCGGTGTGCTGCTCCCTGGCGCAGGAGTGCCACCAGTTCCCTGGTTCTGGCATCGACCCTCCACCTTTTTAAGGATGATGACTCTTCCAAGGCATAGCTTTTCCTAACAACAAGTTCAAAGTGCATGAGCCAAAGCTTCACCATCCTTGTCTCCATGTAGCACCTTTGCTACACTTTCCACAAGACATATCTGTCCAATATTTTGTCAGTCCATGGGGTATTCAGTAATCTTTTCCAACAGTAGAACTCAAATGCATTGATCTTTCTTCTGTCATCTTTATTAACTTGTCTAGTTCTCAGATGCATAACAAGTGACTGGAAAACTCATAGTTTGAATTAGGCACACCTTAGTCTTTAACCTGACACCTCTGCTCTTCAGGACTTGGCAAGGTCCTGGACAGCAGATTTTTCAAATGCTATATGGTGATGAAGGAAGAAGTTCAGGCTGCTTTGAAGGAAATAGCAAAATAGCCCCAGGAATAGATGGTATACCAACTGACATATTTCAGCTAACAGATGCTGCCCTGGACGTGCTCACCAAGTTGTGTCAAGAAATCTGGAGAACAACCACTTGGCCAACTGACTGGAAGAGATCGATATTTGTTCCCATTCCAAAGAAAGGTAACCCAACAGAGTGTGGGAACTATAGAACAATATCGTTGATTTCACATGCAAGCAAGATTCTATTGATGATTATCCAAAAATGACTGGAACAGCACATCAGCAGAGAACTGCCAGAAGTCCAGGTTGGGTTTAGAAGGGGTCATGGTACTAGGGATATTGTAGCTGATGTTAGATGGATCTTAGCTGAAAGCAAGGAATACCAGAGGAATGTCTATCTGTGTTTCATTGACTATGCAAAGGCGTTTGACTGTGTGGATCGTAACAAACTGTGGCTGACTCTGAGGAGAATGGGAATACCAGAACACTTGATCGTACTAATGAGAAACCTATACTTGGACCAAGAAGCAGTCGTCAGAACAGAACAAGGAAACCCTTCATGGTTCAAAATTAGGAAGGGTGTATGCCAGGGATGTGTCCTGTCTCCATACCTATTCAACCTGTGTGCAGAATAGATTATCTGGGAGGCTGGGCTCTATGAGGAGAAATGGGGGTCAAGATTGGTGGAAGATCGATCAACAATCTGTGTTATGCAGATGACACAACTCTGCTTGCTGAAACTAAGGAGGACGTGCAGCGCTTGCTGCAGAGGGTCAAAGACTGCAGCCTCCAATATGGATTGAGGCTCAATGTCAAGAAGACAAAGATTCTCACCACTGGGCCAATTGGCAGCATCAGGATGGATGGTGAAGAGATTGAGATTGTTCACACCTTTAGTTTGCCTGGCTCCACAGTCAACACACTTGGCCAGGAAACACTAGTAGCCAGGAAATTAAAAGACATATTGCCATGGGAAAGTCTGTGGTTAGGGACCTCTCCAAAGTACTGAAGAGCAATGGTGTTTCTCTGGAGACTAAGGTGCGTCTGATACAGGCCATGGTCTTTGCTATCACTTGTTATGCATCAGAGAGTTGGACAATGACTAAGAAGGACAGAAGGAGAATTGATGTCTTTGAACTGTGGTGCTGGAGAAGAGTATTGAGGGTACCATAGATAGCTAGGAAAATAAACAGATTCATCCTGGAAAGGGTTAAACTGGGTGGCTCCTTGGAGGCAAGGATTCTGAGGCTTCGTCTAACATACTTCGGACATGTTATAAGGAGGGACCAGTCCTTGGAGAGAGACATCATGCTTGGTAGGGTGGAGGACAGCATAGGAGGGGTAGGCCCTCTATGAGGTGGATTGATTCAGTGACTGGGGTAATCAGGATGCATGTGTCAGAGACAGTGCGATTGGCACAGGACAGAGCAGGGTTTAAGGCTGTTGTACCTGTACAGGGTCGCTATGATTCGCAAGCGACTCGATGGCACATAACAACAACAACAGACATATGTCTTCTGATCTCCTGACTGCTGGTACAATAGGTATTAATTGTGGATCCAAACAAGATGATGTTGATGACATTTTAATCTTATCTCCATTTATCATGATCCTGCATATTGGTCCAGTTGTGAGAATTTCTGTTTTCTTAATGTTGAAATGTAATTAATTTTGAAGACTGTAGCCCTTGATCTTCTGCAGCAAGAGCTTCAGTTCCTCTCACTTTTAGTAAGCAAGGGTGTGTCATTTGCATAACACAGGTTTTGATGAGTCTTCCTCTAATCCTGATGCCACATTCTTATTCATATAGTCCCATCTTGAATCATTTGTTCAGCACACAGACTTAATAAGTATGGAGAAAGGATACAGCCCTGAAGCACAACTGAATGTGTAATTATCTATATGGCACTATAGACAACGTTAAGGAAGTCTATCAGGAAAATGACAGCAGATGAACACATACATAATGAAGAATACTTAAAATGTAAATATGCAGGAAAATACATAAAAGTTTTCTTTTAGCATTTAAATCCATTTAACCGTTTAAAAAAATGGGAATAAACAACACCATTTCAAGACCAAACAATCAATCAAACAAACAACAAACCAAACCGCCAACACATCAACACACTTTGAGGTTAATACCACCATGGCCTGAACATGGGAAATAGAGGGTTTGGGTCCTTAAAGCATAAGTGAAGCAGAATAATTTTGCCAGAGTTGGAACTAACTAACTAATAGAAGACCTTCCAGCAGGTTTGCAGAGGCTGAAACTGCAGGGAAAGAGGCTACTTATTTTTCTCAAAGTGGATTTGAATTGTCAGAGAGGTGCCACCCTAAACGTTTACTAAAATAGTGAAATAAAGGCTTAGTTATTTTGGTCAGAAACTCAAAATTTAGTACCACTGTGTAAGTTCAGATTCATAGTGATCCTTCATTGGGCTTATGAGACTAACTCACAAGGTGAGGACATTCCTCATTTTCCTACCAGAGCCCCTGGTGGATTCGAACCACTAAAGATGATGTCGGATCTTTGAGTTAGCAATGTAACCTGCCAGAGTCCACTACACCAGAATTCCTTTAACATGTTGCCACACACTTTTAAATTGCGACCTTGCTTAGAAACGCTTAGAAACACATTTATAGCCGTTATTTCCATCAATGTGTTAAAGTTATTTTAGCGTTACTAAATAAGTCAGCAAGGAAGATAAACAGAATCATAAAATATACAAATTTTTATAAAAGAAGAAAGAGCAAAAGCCAACAAAGAACATGCGGGTCAGACAGAAAACAAGTATCAAGATAGGGAACTTAATCCTGATCATATCAATAATCAAAGGAAATGTGAAGAGTTTTAACATGTAAAATAAAAGGTCTGGATCATATGATTGGATTAGAAAGCAAGACCCAACCACACACAAAATATAATAAATCCACTTAAATATAAAGACATTAAGTATGTAGTTGACAAGACAAGCTACAGAAAGGAAGAAAAATTTTGAAAATCACTTATCTTCTATGAGATGTGTATCTGGAATATGTAAAAAGCTTGTAAAGCTTAAAAAAAAAAGTTTAAATTCATTGTTGTCCTGTGGAATCAACGCACAGCTCAACTCTAGCAAGCTTTCCCAGGCTGTAAATTGCATGGACGGAGATCACCCATCTTTCTCCCTTGAAGCCACTGGTGGGTCTGAACTATCAGAGAGGTGCCACCTTTGAATTAGCCACACAACTCTCTACAGACTATGCTAACAGAGTTTAGTAAAGCTTAGCAGTAATAATAATACAATACCAAATAATCCAGTTAAAAATGTGAGGTAACAATATGAATATTCATTTTTTTCTAAAGAAGATATCTAAATACCCAATAAGCCCATGAAAAGATGTTCAATATCATTTGTCATCAAGGAAATCAAAACCATAGTGAGATTACACTAACTGTAACCACTTTACACACATTAGGATGATTAGAATAAATCACATAATCACAAGTCTTAACAGAATGTAGAGAAACCAGAACTTCCAGTATGACTGGTAATACAATGAAATGGTTCAACTGGCTTGGAAAATGGTGATTTGTCAGAAGATTAAACACAATATCTCCAATTGACCCAGCAATTTCACTCTTAGGTGTCTATCAAGAGAAATGAAAGTATTTATCCACATAACAATTTGTATACAAATGCTTCTTGCACCCAATTTATAATATTCAAAAGGCAGAAATGATCAAAATCCAGTATCTGGTGAATAACAACAATAAAAAGTAGCATAATCATCCAATGAGAGGGTATTTTCCCATAAAAAGGAATATAATATATTCACACACAGATGAACCATGAAAATATGTTAATGGAAAAATGACAGACACAGAGTACCACATGTTGTATGACTGCATTTAAAATATTTAGAATAGTCAAAACCACGGAGACAGAAAGTAGATTAGTGGCTGCATAGGGCTGGTGGGAGTAAACGAACTGGATGTACCACGACCAGAAGTATAGGGGAATAAGGTTTTTTTTGGCAGGGTAACTGAAAATGGTATAAAATTGATTATGATGATTAGTGAATTGTAAGGCACGCCAATTATCTATCAGGAAAGGTCTAAATAATAACAGAAAAAAAAGAAAATTCCTGAAAATTTGAAACAGTGTACAAAATAGACAAAACAAAAATTAAAAAAATCATAAGTGTTTACTTTTTTAAAAAAATTTTTATTTTATTATTTGTGTGTACCGTCAAATCAGATCTGACTAGTACAGGAGGAGATTGTCCCTCCTTCCCTGGCAGAGCATCTGGTGGATTCGAACTGTGCGCCTCTGGGATTGCAGTGCAGCTTCTTGCCACTAAGCCACCAGAGCTCCCCTAAATGTTTACTTTTAAGCGCTATAGTATGTAAATGAATATATTAAATGCCACCTCTCTGAATAGCATAATATTTATCAATCTAGTAAGTCACCTTTTGAGCCAGGTTTTGGTTTTTCTTCAGAGGCCAGGAGATCAGATTTGTTTTCCAATACATTACCAAGTTGACAAAGTTTGGATTACCTAAGGTTGTTATTGTGTTGTGTATCTGCCTTATTTCTCATTAAGAAAGGGAGCTGATGGATCGTTTAACTTAGGATTTGATTTTCTCCCTGGCTGCTCTTAGAGCTGACGTGTCCAAGCCGGTCATCATTATCTCCAGTGGGTTCTGTTCTTCTGGATTGTCTTTACCTCTGTTTCTCTTAACTGTCTGATTTCATTATCATTCTAAACTCAAATGGAGGAAAAAAGAGCTGCTATCTGGGCATATGCCTGTCTTTTTACAGAAACTTTGAGAAAGACAGTTTTAGATGTAAAAGAAAAACCAATTAATATAAATAAGTCCATTAGGTATTCTCTAGAAAGAATACATTGTTTTTAAATTGCTACTTTCTAAAGGTCAATGCTGCAAGCTATTGCTAAATGTAGAATCCTCAGTTAAGCTAATATAACAATATAAAACTTCTACTTCCAAGATACTAAAAACTATTAGAATGTCTCGGTAATATAGATAAATGACAATTATTAAAGCTCAAATAAGACTAAGTTTGATATTAAAAGTAAAATCCTTTTCTGTTTGGGCAAAATAGTAGATTTATTTCCCAAAGTCTAGGATATGAGATTCTGTGGGCAAATAATAGATTATTTCTTTAATGAAAGAAGCATCTATTACAAAGGAAGGCCAACTAAAAGGGATAATTTAATGAGATTTAATACTCTAAATACCAAAAAGTTCCTGTTAAACAAGTGGTTAAAAAAGAGTTCATAATGTTTTAATTTCTCTTATTCAAAGATGCTCCTTTATATTGATCAATTTCATGACCATGTCAAAACTTACTTTATAGAATTTATAATATTCTGTCTTTATATGTTTTAAGTGAAAGACTACTTATATTTTATGAGAGAAAATCATGGATATATCACAACTTAAAAATAATTTTTCCCCCCATTGTTACACATTTTCTTCTCACTTTCCTCCTTGCTCCCCCAGGATATATCACAACTCTTGATGTACACATGCAAGAAGAAATGAGATGAGTAGGAAGTTAAACTAGTTGTTTAGTTGATAACAGTGTGGGATAAAGTACTGAGAAGGATATGAGAGAGGGAGAGAAGAAATGAAAGAGAAATGGGGAAATGAAGGATGACTTTCACATTTCTGGTCTGAGTAATGGGATGAGTAATGGTCTCACAAATTGCAACAGGACATGCAGAAAAGAGTAAGTGTAGGCGAAAGAGACTTTTAGTTTTGGGTTACAAGGAGAGCAGCATTAGGAGAAAGAGTTCATCAGGTACTTGTATACACAAATGTAAGGTCTAAATACAGAGATTTAAAAGTCTTATCTGCTGGCTGCATTGCAATCCCAAAGGCATGTGGGTGGGTTGAATCCACAAGGTGCTCCATGGGAGAAGGATGGACAATCTCCACTGAGATTTACTGTCTCTGAAAACCAGCTGGATGGTCAGTTATGAGATGGTTCCAACTTGATGGTATATAACAACAACAATAACAACAACAACAACAACAACAACAATCTAGTGGCCTAGTTGGTAAGGAATTGGACTGACAATATAAAGGCAAGTGGATCGAATTTACCAGCTGCTTCATGGGAGAAAGATGGGCAGTCCTGTTTCTTGAGGTTTACAGACTCCGAAAACCCACTGACGGTCAGCTATGAGTTAGTTCTGACCCAATGGTAAAGAGAGAGAAGTTTATAAAGGGTAACTAAAATAAAGTGGAGTAAAAAAAAAAACACGCAACATGGAATATCCTTTATTTAAGGTGGCCTACAGGAAGAGACAGAAGAGAACAATCAGAGTATAAAGAGAAACCTAAGAGTTTGAGGAGTAAGGCATTGATACATACAGACAAGAGTTTAGAAACAAAGATTATGAAGTATGACGAGGACTAAGGTCTTCATTTAGTTCGGAATTGGCAGAAGTTAGGACTGCCTGAGGAGACTTGCCAATAATTCAGGGTGAGAAGAAAGTGATGTGAATTAAGAAGTAGCAGTGAAAATAGAAAAACCTGAAAGTCTCAAAATGGAAAAGGATTGTACTAGTCTGGTAGAAGAGGGTGAAAATAATATAACATTTTCGTTTAAAATGGTAGGATGCCAACTTTGAGGTAAACAAGGTATCACAAGGAGGAGATGGATTTGAAGTGAAAGAAACAAATGATTAAATTTGGTTTTGGATAGAGCAAGTTGCAAAACTTGTAGAATGTCCACAAAAGGCAGGTAAAAAGAGAAACATGAAAAATACATACTTTAGAGCTAAGGAAAGAGAATTACAGCACCTAGCATAAAAAATTAATTGTTTGCTTTAACAGCATGAGCTTTGGCTAAATATGACATCATACCAGTGACTTACAGAGTAATGTTATTGTTAGATGCCACTCTCTCAGCTCTGCCTCATTATGACCCTACATACAATAGACTGAAGTCCTGCCCATCATGTGTCAGCCTTATAATCTCCACTGTGCTTACGCCCCTTGTTGCACTCATGTGTCAATGCATTCATCTTGGAGAGGGTCTTCCTCCCCTTCCCTGACCTCTACTTTCTCACGTATGATGTCCTTTTCTAAGGACTGGGCTCTTCTGTCAAGAAGGACTGTCCTCTCTTGGTAACACATAGTATGCGAGACAAAGTCTCAAATCTTTGCTCCTAAGAAGCACATTGGTTAAACGAAACAGAAAAGAGCCGGATAAAAAACAACATGGCAAACACTTCCTAAATCACATGCCTCTGGAAACTTTATGAACCTCGAAAAAAGATGATAGTTACAGAAAGGCTTCAGATCTTTTGTTCACTGGGTTGCTACGAGTTGTGTTTGATTTAACAGCAATCATCATCAATAACAACAACATGAACTTTGTAAGTAAACCAGTATAAAATAAAAATTTTCTAAAAAAAAGAAGCACTTTGGTTAAAATTCCTACAAGAGAGTTTTGTTGTTTTAGCACTTTAATTATTACGTCTTCATTATTCATTGTCCAACTTTCACATACATATGAAGCAACTAAATAGATCATGGTTTCAGTCAGGTACACCTTGCTCTTTAATGGGACATCCTTGTTTTTTATTACTTTTTGACTTTTTAATGACTCCATGAGCTTGGAGTGCAGCTCCAAGGAAGAGATTCCAGACATCCAGTTCTGAAGGCTAGCTAAAGCAACCCAAAAATATATTTAGAAATTATTAAATAAAAAAAATATTGACTAATATAGAATTGTTCATAATATGTTAAGCAAATATATTCATGTAAATGAAGAAATCTATGTATTGTAATATCTGAATGACGAGCAGACAAAAAGTAGCTGCATATAGAATTCATTTTATCTTCTTGGGAAAATTTGATATCCTATTAGGAATATAATTATGCATCTTTTTTGTTTGAAAAAAAGATTATAATCCAGTAAGGAACATGTATTAAAATAAGGATGTATACACAAAAACATATTAACTCCTTTATTAAGCTAAGGACAAAACAATTAGAAAATTAACCAAAACCTTGCTAAAAGAAAAAGAACAAATTAAAGATAGCTGGATCTTTTGTAAAACAGAAAATTTTCTTTTTTCAAGGTCTTCCTCTGCTTTGAGTGAACCCAAGTTACCTAATTTAAGATTTAAGCTCAGAGTGCTAAATTATTTTTCTCCATTATTCAAAAGTAAAAGAAAATTTTGGTTCCTTGGGACACATATACAAAATTTATAGACTATTCCAGCATCTCAACAAAAGAAAGGTAAACAACCCAGTCACAAAATGTGCATAAGATATGTATGAATAGACACTTCAAAGTAGAAATTCAGATGGTCAACAAGTATATAAAGAAATGTTAAACATTCCTAGCTATCAGAGACATGGAAATTAAAACATCAATGAATTATCACATTATTCCATCAAAGTTCAACAGGCTAGTAAACAACAAATGTTGGCGAGACTGCAGAGAGATTGGAACTCTCATTCTATGCTTAGCATTTCTCAAGATGAAGGAAATGGTGAAAAAAAAAATCAAACTTCAGTTGCAATACTGAAGAACTTTGTAGGGAAAATACTGAATGAAGCAGGAAGGATCAGAAGAGAATGAGACGAATATACATAGTCACTGTACCAAAAAGAATTGGCTAATTGGTCAGCAATGAACTATTTCAGGAAGTAGCAATGATCAAGAATCATTGGTATCGAAGACATGAAAGCTGCATGGAGGGCACTGGAAAAACTAAGGCCCTACGAACTGCAGGTATAAGCTCACTAATACACATTAAGAAATTCAGAAGATAATATATGGCCAACAGACTGGAAGATATCCATATTTGTTCCCATGCTCAAAAAAAGGTGATTTAACAGTGTGGAAATGATGGGGAAATAACCATTAATATCACAGGCAAGTAAAATCTTGAAGACTGTTTATTAAAAAAAAAAAAAAAGCTAGAATAGTATATCCACAGAGAACTGCCATAAATTCAAGCCGGACGCAGA
This sequence comes from Elephantulus edwardii, assembly GCF_000299155.1. Lineage (NCBI taxonomy): Eukaryota > Metazoa > Chordata > Mammalia > Macroscelidea > Macroscelididae > Elephantulus > Elephantulus edwardii. The sequence goes on along the minus strand of NW_006399812.1, from coordinate 7,208,479 downwards.
ACAGACTAGAACAAAGGTTATCATTGTTGATATCAAATGGATATTTTCTGAAAGCAGAAAATACCAGAAAAATGTTCAGCTGTACTTTATTTGACTACGCAGTCCTAAATGTCTAAGAATTTAATTTTTAGGGAGCTTCTGAACACAAACTGTTTGTGCCTTTTTAAAAGCAAATAAAACTCACCACTTGACTTACTAAAAAAATCAATGAGAACAGAAGTCACAAAGCACAACACAATTCAAAACGATGATATGTATCAATAATATTAAAAGTCTAAGATAATTCTTGGTGTAAAACTTTCACTGAAAGACAAGAGACCAAAAATTGGAGAAAATGAAGATGAATATATTACAGCATAAAATATGCTAGAATCCTTTAATGATGTCACATAGCTTTAAACTGGCGCTTATTTATCCGTCTGTTCTGACTCATAATGCCTCTACATGACAAGGGAGAAACTGTACTCATAGGTTTTTCAAGCTCTACTCTTAAAGAAGCAGAACAACTAACTCCTCCTTCTCCGCGGAGTGGTCTGATAGGTCTGACCTGGTGCTATCAGTTAGCTACCAAGTGCACAATCACTACATCACCAGGGGTCCTTTGTGTTGGTTTTGAGGAGAAAAAAAAAAGAAATCCTACTACAGACTCTATGTGAAAGTTGGGCAATGAATAAGGATGAGAGTACTGAATATTCCACAGATTTGCTATGCTGCTGGGAGGCAAGGATGGTGAGACTTTCTCTCACATACTTTGGGCATGGTGTCAGAAGGGCTAGTCCGTGGAAAAACACATCATGGTGGGAAAGGAGGAGGGTCAGAGAAAGAGAGGAAGCCCCTCCACAAGATGGATTAATACGGTTATTTTAAGAATGGGCTCGAGCGTAGCGGACACCTTGAGGATGGAGCAGAATAGAGCAAGGTGCAGATCTTTTGTTCGTAGTCAGCTAAAAGGCACCATTACAAGTACTGACCACTCACAGTTTTTTTATAAATATTTTATATTCCTGAAAAATGAGAAATGATAAGAACAGAGGGTATGACTGATTTAACAAAGCATGAACAGCTCATCTTTGACAGGTACATAATCCTAATAAAGTATAGAAAGATTTCTGTTAAAGGTTGGATTTTATTGGTTGGTTAAACCCAGCTAATTTTGTTATTACCAAATCACAGTATTCCCTGATGCTTATTACCTCGCTTCAGTATATGTTTTCACGTGAATGCCTGATGCAGAGGACACAGACAATCATGTGACTGGGACTTTGTTTAGTTTCCCTAAGTGATTTTAACAACAACAATAACAGTTTCCTAATTATGTTCTGCTATGTAAATGTGAAATGAAACAAAAATCTAAATACAACAAACAAACAAAAATCTCTGGTACAATAAAAAGGTAATTTTTCTAGTTCCTTAATTCTTGCCTTCCAGGAATTTGTATTAATTATTTTCTGTTAACAAAGCATTAGTCTAAAGAGGTTTTAATATAAACATGGATGGATAAATTAAGATTTTTATCTTCTAAAACAAATCATAAACTTCTCTCCCAGCCCTCCACAGATGATAAGGTTTTACTAGGGAATAGACGTATTGTTTAATTATGTATTTCTCCTTTGGTTTTATTTCTATTTTTAAATGTTAACATTAAGTACATTTAAAGAAGATATGCCCAGCAGCCAGGAAATTAAAAGGCGCATTGCCATGGGAAAGTCTGCTGTTAGGGACCTCTCCAAAGTGCTGAAGAGCAATGGTGTCTCTCTGGAGACTAAGGTGCGTCTGATACAGGCCATGGTCTTCGCAATCACCTGTTATGCATCAGAGAGTTGGACAATGACCAAGGAGGATAGAAGGAGAATTGATGCCTTTAAGCTGTGGTGCTGGAGAAGAGTATTGAGAATACCATGGACTGCTAGGAAAACAAACAGATTTGTCCTGGAAAGGGTTAAACCGGGTGGCTCCTTGGAGGCAAGGATTCTGAGGCTCCGTCTAACATACTTTGGACATGTTGTGAGGAGAGACCGGTCCTTAGAGAGGGACATCATGCTTGGGAGGGTAGAGGGACAGCGCAGGAGAGGAAGGCCCTCTATGAGGTGGATTGATTCAGTGACTGGGATAATTGGGATGGGAGTGTCAGAGACAGTGTGATTGGCACAGGACAGAGCGGAGTTTAGGGCTGTTGTACATAGGGTCACTATGAGTAGCAGGCGACTCGATGGCACATAACAACAACAACAACATGCCCAAGATCGTCACACTGTAGTCTCCAAATGTTGCAAATACAAACTCTGTAAATATTTGCCATGTGAGGGCAAAAACTGTTAGTAAAAAGAAAAAAAAAGTTAAAGTCCAAATTAAAAAAATGTTTGGAGTTGTTTCCTGTTATATTACTCTATTTCTAAATGTCTCATTGTATTTCATTGATAAGGAAATTTCTGACCCAAAGTCAGGATTTAAAGGCAAGTTTTTTAACATTAAACAGAATTTACATTGCACAGCGCCATGGTGTCTTACTACCTCCTCTACATTTGGCACATGTACATACTGGAGATGGGGAAAACACTAAGATTACTCTTAGTGTCTGAAGTAAGCTTCACATCTCTAGAAAATGACATACTTCCTAAATGTTTTCTTTAGATTTTATCCACTGCTGATTTACACATGTTTTATGTTAAGTTGCATAGTATGCAACAGTGGAATTCTGTACGGCTCAGTGTGCAATGTGCTGGGATACAAATCAAAAGGTTGGCTGGTAGTTGGAACCTGCCATTGACTTTATGGCAGAAGGATGGACGGCTTCTTTTCATGATGACTTATAGCTTTGGGAACCCGATGGACTCTTCCTTTGAGTTGAACTGGACTTGATGGAAGGGTGTATGTGGGGGGATGAGGTAAAGTGAATTTAGGAAAAAGATCTTTTAATTTTATTTATAGGAGATATGATAGAGTAGAACAAGTAGAATTTGTGCTTCATAATATACCCTAATCTAAATTCTGACAAGAGTAAATTTGTTCTGTAATTTTTTAAAAAAGAAATTTCCTGGTGTTTTCATTTTCAATTTATTTATGTATCTGACTTTAAGTGGACACATGCCAGAGAGATTTGAATTCAAGTCCTATCTTCTTTATGGATTAAGGAAAGGTAATTTCTATTCTGTCATCCAGGAAATAGATTCATATTGTCAGTTTCTACTACCATTCATCTGATTCATATGGTGGTAAGAACTGCACAAATGAAAGTGTGAAGTCTTCCATTTTACTACACATTTGATAAAGACAGTTATTAATCTTTAGAAGCTACAAAACTCTGGGACTTCTGTTATAATAAGAAAATAGACTAATATAAAGTGAAATGGATTGAAGCATATTATTATAGGATACCATTCTCTTTTCCTAGCATCCCCTAATACAAATACAAATATAAAAGTTAGCTGATATATGCTGATGATCCAATGGGTAAAAAGGTTTACCTTATCAGATTAAAATTTTATGCAGACACAGTTAGTGACGTACTCATCAATTATACACAAAATGTTTGTTGTAATTTGTATATCATTTATCGACCTATCTTGCTTGGAAAGAGCAACAAATGAATGCATATTATTCACTACTCTTCTGTAATTAATGTTAAACTATGTGTTGTATTTAAGCTAACCAGCCTAACTCAAGGCCACTGAATTGATTCTGACTCAGTGACGCTACAGGACACAGTAAACTGCCCCCCTAGGGTTTTAATTGACTCTAAATCTTTATGGAAGCAAAGTGTCTTATCTTTCTCCCCTGGAGTGAGTTGGAACTGTCTCATAGCTGATCTTCCAATAGGTTTACAGAGGTCTTAAATAACAATGGAGGAGATTTTCTTGTAACCTTTAAAAGGTATAAGGAATATGTTTCATTTTAGAAATTTGTCTTATTTACATCTGATTTGATCTACAAACAATGTATGATAACAAATATCCCTAGGAAATTCTGTAACCATAACTCAGAGCAGTTGTAATTCAAATCAGGGTCTTCAGAAAAGCTTAAGGACAGACTCTATACAATTTTCTACAATTTTTTTTAGGGAAGTATATTAGTAATACATGTTTCTTAAAAATTCAGATTTCTAGGTGTCTATTGTTTGGTGTGAAAAACAAGAAATGACCTAGGTTTTTTTTCCCTCTATGAGAAGTTGTATTTCATCAAGAACCTGGAAGTGAATGTGCAGCTAAATCATTACTAATCACAGAGTCAACAAATAAATTACTCCTCAGAAGACAAACTACTGACAGAGAAATTATGTAGGAGTTAAGACTGAATAAAGATCAAGATAAATATCTAATCATAAAAGGAACAAAAGGAAAAGCCAATAGAATTTGTAAATAGACATTTTATGGAATTTCTTAAGAGTCAAACTGTAAATTTAAGAATATTGGCTTATCTACTGGCACCTTTACTAAATCTGAAGAAGAAGAAATGCATTTATATTTTACATATACAAAGAATATAAATTTGGGAAAGAGTTGTGCTGGAATTTTCTGTGTCATTATAAAACATGTATAAGCTTATGTAACTTATTAACTACTTCCTTTGGTTTTACTCCATGACAAATCCATGAAAAAGGCACAGATATTGCTCTTACTTTCTAGACAGTTTAGGTAATCCGACCACGGTCACACAGTTGGGAAGTGGCTGCCTTGAGGCTGAAACCGAGGCCATCTCAACCTAAAGGACTGAGGCTTTAACCACCCTGGTTTTATACTTTCCAAATGTAACTGGATCGTATGCTAGGCCATGTGACTAAAAGAACCAATACTTTAAGCAGCTGGGAGAACATCAGGTACCAGGTAAAGAACGAGTACTGAGAGCATACTTTTCCTTGGTTAAGGGACTGAGATACATTTAGGTGCTATTTCATAACAAGTATCTCTGTGTAGGTTTTAACTACAAACCTGCTGGCCAGTGGTCAAATGCTTAACTTGCAGTACAATCCACAGACCCAGTGTGAAGATACTTTACTAATATTTCTCACTTGATTAATGACCATACCTTCCAGAAGTATTCTTCAGTATAGCAAGAGCATCTGGGTAGCCATCCATATTGTAGTCTCCGATATGAAGGGTAATTGGAATTGGTATATCAGTTGGTTTCTCTTCATTTACAAATGGGACAAAGCCCCATTGTGTGCCTTTATTGCTGAAATTCTGTAGCACTGGAATCCACTTTGGCTTAAAAAGAAAAAAGATTAGATTTTAATGTCAATTTTAGGGAAAAAAACCCCACACTTGCAAAACAAATGACCAACTGCATAAAGAGTTGTTTTAAATGTCTTTTTATATAGAGTTGCAAGTGTAAGCAGCCTTTGATTTAACTACTTTATTTCTATAATATTGTAAGGTATGTATTAAACTTTGGAAAATAGCAAGCTAACTGATGCTCTGGGTGAAAAAGGAGCTTCCTTTGTAATTTGTCATTCGTCATCTCTCCTTGAAATAGCATACAGACCTTTAGATGCTTTTTCTTCCCACAGAATCACAAAATCTTAACATTGAACTGATGTTAATGGCCATTGAGGTGAATTGCTTGTTTTCAAATTTGTGCTGAGTGGAAATGTAGCCTCAAATGAATTCTTTAAAAAACTAAAGGACACTGTAACATCATCTAATTGTGGTGTTCTTTTGTCTGTCAAATTTAAGAAGAAAATTGTCATTCTTAGATGTCCTCAAGTTGGTTATGATTCATAACGACCTTCCCTGTGTACAACAAAGCACTGGCCAGTCTCGTGCATTTTGACAGTTGTTGCTATGCTGAGATCACTGTTACAGCCACGAAGTCAATCTGTTTTGTTAAATGTCTTCCATTTTTCAATGATACTATACCAAGCTGGCTTTCTTTAAGGAATGCCTTTCATGGTAACATGGCCAAAGAATGAGGTGCGTAGTTTGAGCATTCCAGTTTCTAAGAAGCATTCTACCTCTACTTCTTTCAAGATTTGTTTGTTCTTTTGACAGTCCATGCTATATTCAATATTCTTGACTAATACTATAATTCAAAGGTCATGGATTTCTTCTTTGGTCTTCTTTAGTCACTGTTCAACATTCACATATGTATGAGGCAGTTAAAAATATCATGGTTTAAGTCAAGTGTGCCTTCCATTCAGTCACATCCTTGCTCTTTGTTGCTGTTACGTGCTATTAAGTTCGAACCTAAACATAGCTGATCCTCCTGTGGGTTTTCTGAGGCTGTAAATTGTAGATCTTCTTTCACAATGGTGGATTTGAACTGCCTATCTTTGGGTTGGTAGTGCAACTTTTTCCCCAGTAGGCCACCAGAGTTCTCAAGCACTTTAAAAATGGTTCATTGGAGCAGATCTTTAAACTCCAATGTACCATCTGACTTTTCCACTACTGATTCCGTGAGCATTGATGTTGTTATGTTGTTAGGGGCTGTTGTGTTGAATATGATTCATCACAACCCTATAAACAGCAGAAATGAATCCTGTCTAATCCTGTGCCAACACCATAATCTCTGACACACGGAAGTCCACTGCTGAAGTCACTGTGTGAATTCACCTCGCTGAGAGTCTTTGTTTCTTTCACCCTCCCTCCACCTTTCTAAGCATGACGTCCTTCCTCAATGAGTGGCCTCTCTTAGCAATATGCCCAAAAGATGTGGCTTCACCATCCTCGCTTTGAAGGTACAATCTGGCTTGACCTTCTCTGACATACCTGTTTGTTCTTTTGACAGTCCATGGGATATTCAGTACTCTCCACCAACACCACAACTCAAGGAATCAACTTTTCTTCTGTCATCTGATGCATAGCAAGTGACCAAAAAGACCATGGCCTGAATCAGGTACACCATAGTCCTCAAGGTAACACGATTGCTCCTCAGCAGTTTGGAGAGGTCCATGACTGCAGACCTTCCCAGTGCTATTTGTCTCCTGATCTCCTGACTACTGGTGCCAAGTGTTCTGATTTTGGGTGAAAGTAAGATGAAGTAATTGATCGTTTCAATCCTTTCCCCTTCTGTCATGATATTACCTATTGGTCCAGTGGTGAGAATATATTTTTTTCTTTTCCTTTCTTGATGTTGAGATGCAATCCATATTGAAGGTGGCAGTGTTTGATCTTCTGCAGCAAATATTTCAAGTCCTCTTCACTTTCAACAACGAAGGTTGTGTCATCTGCATACCAAAAGTTAATGATAAATCTTCCTCCAATTCTGATGACACATTCTTCAGAGCCCAGCTTCCAGTTATGTGCTCAGCATACAGACTGAATAGGTATGGGAAAAGGATATAATCCTGACACAAACCTTTCTTAATTTTAAACAATATAGTGTTCTCTTGCTCTATTCGCACTACAGATTCTTAGCCTAGGTATAGGTTTTGCATGAGTACTATTAAGTGTTCTGGGATTCTCATTGTTCTCAGTGTTGTTGCCGTGGTTAGATGCTGTCGAGTACAACCATAGTGACTCAATGAACAACAGACTTGAGCCCTGCTGTATCCTGTATCATCCTCACACTTCCTGACACATTAGACCTCATAGTGGCAGTAACTGTGTCAGCTCACATGATCAAGGATCTTCTTTTCCTTTGCCGACCCTCTGCCTTTCGAAGCGTCATGTTCCTCTTCAAGAAATAGCCCTCTTAGCAAATTACTCAAAGTATGTGAGACAAAGCCTCCTCATCCTTGCCTCCAAAGAACTCTGGCTGCACCCTCTCCAAGACATTTTTGTTTGTTCTTTTGGCAGTCCACAGGATGTTTATTTCTCTTCTCTAACATCACAGCTCAAAGGCATTGTTACTTCTTCTGTCATCCTTATTGGTCTAGATCTCAGATGTATAGCAAGTGATCAGAAACACCATGGCCTGAATCAGACATACTTGGTCCTCAAACTGGCATTATTATTTCTCAATAATTGGGAGAGGTCTTTGACTGCAGATTTTCCAGTGCAATATGTCTCCCGATTTCCTGACTACTGGTACCAAGGGTGTTAACTGTGGATCCAAATAAGATGAAGTTATTGACAGTTTTGAGCTTTTCTCCATTTATCATGATGCTACTTATCAGTCAAATGGTAAGAATCTTTGCTTTCTTGCCATTGAGATGTAGTCCATATTGAAGGGTGTATTTTTTTTTTAATCTTCTGAAACAAGTACTTCAGGTCTTCCTCACTTTCAGCAAGCGAGGTTGTGTCATCTGCATAATGCAGGTTATTGATGAGTCTTCCTCTGTTCTTGATACCACATTCCTCTTCATATAGTAGTTTCTTGAATTTGCTCTGCTAACAGACTGAATAGGTATGGAGAGAGAATATAACACTGACACACTCCCTTCTTATTTTTAAAACAGGTAGTGTTTTCTTGCTCTTTTGTACAATAGCCTCCTGGTGTAGGTATAGGTTTTGCATGAGCAGTTTGTCACATTTGTTGAAATGGGCCAGTCTCAAAGTTACTCATAACTTACCACAGAACACACAGTCACATGCCTTTAATAGCCAATAAAGTACAAATTCTGCTGGTATTCTCAGGATCCATATGACATTGGCAATAATATCTCTGGTACCATGACCTCTTCAGAATCCAGCTTGCACTTCTGGCAATTCACTATGTATGTACTGTTCTAGATGGCTTTGAATTGATCTTTAACAGTATTTTGCTTATATGTGGTATTAATGATATTGATGTACACATTCTGTTGGATTACATTTCTTGCAAATGGGAAGAAATATGGATCTCTTCCAGTCAGCCAGCCAGGCATCTAGCCTCCAAATTTCCTGGCATACGCTGGTGATCACATTCAGGGCTGCATCTGCCATTTGAAACATGTCACTTGGTATCCCATCAATTCCTAGGGCCTTATTTTGTGCCAACATCTTCAATGTAGTTTGAACTTCCTCCTTCCAAACCACTGGCTCTTGATCCTATATGGTATTTCCTGAAATAGTTTAGTGTTGGTCAGTTCTTTTTGGTACAGTGATTCTGTGTATTCCCTCCATCTTTTTTTGAAACCTCCTTGATCATTCAAGATTTTGCCCATAGCATCTCTCAGGATCGCAATTTAAGGCTTATATTTGTTTTTGAGGTTTTTCAGCTTGAGAAATGCTAAGAGAGTTTTTATGTTTTTATTCTCCTATTATAGATCAATGCATATTCTATTATAGTTTGCTTTGTCTTCTCAAGCTGCCCTTTGAAATCTTCTGTTCAGCTCTTTGACTTCAACATCTCTTCCCTTTGCTTTGGCTTCTGGACACTCTAGTGCAATTTTTAGGGTTTCTCCTACATCCATTCTGGTCTTTTCTTTACCCTCTTTGTAGTGACCTTTTGCTCTCTTCATGAAAGATATCCTTGATGTCATCCCACAATTAATCTTATGTTAGGTCACTGGTGTTCAATGCTTCAAACCTATTCTTCAGATGATTTATAAATTCACGTGGGATCAACTCAAGATCGTATTTTGTTTCTCAAGGACTTGTTCTAATTTTCTTCTGCCTCAATTTGAACTTACACATGAGTAACTGATGGTCTGATTCACAATGGGTACTTGGCCTGATTTTGACTGTTGATATTGAGCTTCTCCAATGATTCCTTCCACACATTTAGTAAATCTGAATCCCATGCTGTCCATCTGGTGAGATCCATGTGTAAAGTCTCCATTGGTGTTTCTTATAAAAAGGTATTTGTAAAAAATAAATCACTCAATGTAAAAAATTCGATCATTCTGTCTAAAACCATCACAGCAGTGTAGTAGAATTTGAAATCAGGGAGTGAGATACCTCCTACCTTTCTTCTATTTTTAAGGAGTGCTTTGCTTATTCGGGGCTTCTTTCCATTCTAAATGAAACTGGAGATTGCCTTTTCCATCTCTTTGAAGAATGGGATTGGCATTTGTATTGGGATTACACTAAATGTGTAAATTGCCAGTGGTAGTATTGCCATTTTCACAATATTGAGTCTTCCTATCCATGAGCAAGGGATATTCTTCCACTTCTTCAGGTCTCTTTTTGTTTCTTGTAGTAATGTTTTGTAATTTTCTTTGAATAGATCTTTGTGCTTCTGGATAAATTTACTCCCAAGTATTTAATCTTGTGATTAGCTATTGTGAATGGTATTGTTTTTCTTAGTTCCGGCTCTGTATTCTCTTTGTCACTGTAGAGAAATCCAACTGATTTTTGTATGTTGATCTTGTATCTTGCTACTTTGCTGAATTGGTCCATTGTGTACAACAGTTTTCCTGCTGAGTCTTTAGGGTTTTCTAAGTATACTATCTTATAATCTGCATAGAGTGCATACTTGCTACTATTCTTCCTTCTTCATTGTTGCCAACTTTTGCAATCCAGCCACCAGTTATCATTAATACATCTTGATGGTGGGTCCAAATAAAATGAAATAAATGACAATGTCAATGTTTTCTGTTTCCTACGATGCTATAAGAAATTTCGTTTTCTTGATGTTGAGGTAGAACCCATACTGAACCCCTAACTTTTGGTCTCTGAGTTTCATCACTAAGTATTTCAAGTCTTCTTAATCTCCTGCAAGCAAGGCTGTATCATACACAGGCTGTCCCTGAGTCTTCCCTGATTGCTTATTCTTTTTCATGGATTCCAGCTTCTTTTGAGCTATAACTGTGCTTAGAGCTCAATTCATAGTGCTGAATGCGAGAGTCAGGGAGAAAAAATACTGTGAGAGTGAGTGGCTGGTGTCAGGAAATGTGAGGGATTGGGGTTTAAGTAATCATTGAATTCTGAGTATGAAATTGATGTTGATTTTTACCTATGAACACAAAATGTGAACTTGACAGAATAGCCTCCACTACTCAATTTCATAAGAAAGAAGTAAATGATCCACCAGATGCCCTTCTGGAGAAGGAGAGGTAATCTCTTCCTGTACCAGTCAGATCTGATTTGACCGTACACACATAAAAATAATCAAATAAGATTAAAATTTTTTTTTAAAAAGAAAGAAGTAAATGAAAACAATAATAACCAAAAAAAATAAGATCCTCTTATTAGGGTCTTATTTTAGAAAGGAATTTTATGGATATATCCTATTTTATTACCACATTTATCTTTAATTTACTTTTTTAGCTATGAGAATGAAGTTGTATGGGTTTTTTGTTTCACAATATATTTCTTAATCATCAAACTTGTAGATTGAATTACACCTCATTTACATTTTGGAAATTGGTCATGGTTCTGTATCTGTAGAAATCTTTGAAAAAAAAAATCAGACTTTAATTTTTCCTTACTGGGGAAAAGAAGTCTAAATATTCATTGAAGTTAATCTGTTTAATAAAGGGTCACCATAAACCTTAGATACAAAAGAATTAGATATGTTTATTCCCTTAAATTGGGATTGTAAAATATGTAGAAGCTGGATTTGTTATTTTGTTACATCAAGCAGAATACAATGCTGGTCTTCAAAAGTCAGAAGACAACTTTGTAAAATATTCTGATAATTCAAGCATGAAATAATAATTTAGCTTTGCAAAGATTTTTGAAAATTTGTTTCATGTGAATTAAAATGAAAGACTATCGGATATATATGAAGTTCTTCTACAGATCTGGAAAAGGAAAGGTACTAAATATGTGATAATATTATCTGGAGAAAAATAAACCCAAATGAAATGTAAATATGCTTTATATATAGATATATATACCTCCCTTGTTCCTGATTTGGCTAAGTAGATGGCGCTTTTCTGGCAGTTTTTATCCTCACAGCCTGGCAGTAAGTGATCTGTGTGTCCATCTCCATCTGAAAAAAAGAAAAAGAAAAAAACCCCAAAAGTTCATTAACACAAATAAAATTAAATGTCCTTTAAGAGTTGAAATCAATGAGATAGAAAATAGAACACAATTGTACTATCCAATAAGACCAGGAGCTTCTTTTTCAAAAGTCAACAGAATTGACAAACAACTGACAAACTTAATATAAGAAAAAAGGAAGACATAGATAATTAAGAAATAATAGAGGTGACACCACAACAGAACCGGATGAAGTTAAATTTATAATATTAGAATATTATGAAAAGCTATAGTCTGATACATATGAGAACCTAGAGGGCAAGGACAAATTCCATGAAACTCATGCTCTATCCAGACTGACAAGGACAGATATAGAACACCTGAACAGACTCATCACAAAAGAAGAAATGGAAGAGGTCATAAAAAGTCTTCCTCATAAGAAAAGTCCTGGATCACATGGCTTCACAGCTGAATTCTACCAAATATTCAGAGAGGATCTATCATAACCAATCGTACTGAAACTATTTAAAAAAATAGAAAAAGGAGGAACACTCTCAGAGTCATTCTATGAAGGAAGCATAACAATAATATCAAAACCAGGCAAAGATACTACCATGAAAGAAAACTACAGATCAATATCTCCCACGAATATAAATCCTCAACAAAATCCTAGCCAATAGAATCCAAAAGCACATAAAAAAAATAACTCACCATTACCAAGTGGGATTCATGACAGGCATGCAAGCGTGGTTCAACATAAGATAATCAATGTAATTCACCATATTAACAAAGCAAATAACAAGAACCATATGATCTTAGCAATTGATACAGAAAAGGCATTTAACAAAATCCAACACTCCTTCCTCATAAAGACCCTCAACAAAATTGGAACAGAAGGGAATTTCCTCAACATAATGAAAAGTATATATGCAAAACCAAGAGCCAATAATATAATTTTCAATGGAGAAATAATAAAAGCATTTTCCTTGTGAACAGGGACCTGACAAGGATGCCCACTGTCACCACTTCAATTCAATATTGTATTGGAAGTGCTTCCTAGGGCAATACAACAAGAGAAGAAAATAAAAAGCATCCAGATCAGCAAAGAGATGGTTAAGCTATTGCTATACACAGCTGATATGATAGTGTACACAGAAAATATCAAAGACTCAACAAAAAACCTGTTAGAGCTAGTAGATCAATGTAGCAGAGTGGCAGGATATAAGATCAATATAAAAAAAATCAGTGCGTTGTTTATTTTTTTTAATAGTTACTAAGAGAATTCAGCATCTGCTTCTACTGGAAAGATGTTGCTCATCTTTTCAAGTTGTCTTTTTCTTCATAATTTTAATTTCCTGATCAACATTCCATCAATTTAATACCAGAACCACTATTTTCACCAGTCTTTCTCATTATATAACATTTTTGTAGGAACAAACTGAAACCAGGTTTCCTTCAGTGCCTTGCTGCAGTTTTTAAGTGCTGATAGGTTGGTTCTGACTCCTTTCAGCAACAGAACAAAAATGCTGCCTAGTTCGGTCCCATCCTCACAATTCCCAGTGGGCTCGAGCCCACTGTTGCAGCCCCTGTGTTAACTCAGCTCACTGAGGGCTTTCTTCTTTTCCTCTGACCCTCTACGGTACCAAACATGACAGCTTTCTTCAGGGACTGACATCGCTAACATGCGTGAGACAAACCTTGCCATCTTCCTTTCTCATGAACACCTGGCTATTTATTAAACAATTAAAATGCAATCATTTGCTGGTCATTACCACATGTGGCCTGACTACTGATGGACAATGAAAGAGAGGAAGAGCCTCATTGAGTAAAGTGACACCATCACTGCAGCAACGCGCTCAAGTGTGTTGGAGATGAGGAGGATGGCACACGACAGGACAGGGTTTGGGTCTGTTTTTTCATAGGGTCACTATGTTGTTTACAAGGTGCTCCACTTGGTGGCACCTAACAACAACAATAACTGGTGGCCTAGTGCAAACAAGGTTGTGTCATCTGCAGAATGCAAGTTGTTGGTGAGTTTTCCTTCAATCCTAATGCCACATTTTTCTTCATATAGTTCAGTTTCTCAGAAGATTTTCTCAGCATACAGACTGAACAGGTATGAAGAAAAGATATAACCCTGAAGCATATCTTCCTGGTTTTTAAACCATGCAGGGTTTCCTTGTTATGTTTGGACAACAGTTTCTTGGTCTATGTACAGTTTCACATACGTACAATTAAGTCTTCTGGAATTCCAATTCTTCTCAAAGTTAACTATCATTTGTTATCACTCACACAGTCAAATGAATTTACTTAGTCAATAAAACACAAGTCAACATAAAAAAAGGACAAAGAACTGTATAAAACCATTACTGCAGAATATGTATGACAATCCAAGGGGGGGAAGGGTGGTAGCAGAGTGGGGAGGATGAACAGGGGGTGGTCATAGGGTCACACAATTTGATAGGTGGAGGGGAGGGGTTGGTGAAGAAAATGGGAAATACCTGGTGTGAAAAACAATGTATGTGGGCTTTAAAAAAATTTTTTATTTTATTAATTTTAATGAACATTTACAGAGAGTGGATTTTCATTGATTCACTGTTGAACTTTTTTCTTTACTCCCCTCCCCCCAGTTCACTCCTCTCTTTGAAAAGCAAAAGATAAACTTCTTAAGTAAACCAGCTGTTGTTAAGTGCTATTGGGTCATAGACAACTCACAGCAACCATATGAAAGAAAGACCTGAACACTTGTATAACATTCGTCGTCTCTCCACATTCATAGTTTCCAGAGGCAAGCCATTTTGAAAGTGGGTGCCACTCCTGCTTTCAAGCTTGTTTTAATCGGGGATCTTCACTAAACACTGTCCACCGTGGGTAACCGTTATTATATTTGACACATTGATGTCACAATGTTTAGCATTACAGCAACTACAAGTTACCTCTGTACAGCAAATGGACAGACCAGTGATATGTCACTTAGAAGAATGTTTGACCAAAGCCAATTAAAACCAGGCCTGAGAGCCACAGATTAAAATCACCCACCTTTCGCTTGATAGCATCACTTTCTATCCACCAGGCCAACAGGGCTCTCTCTATGCTGTTGTTGTTGTTACTGTTAAGTGCCTTTGAGTTGTAGACAACAAGTATATAATAAAAATTTTATTTAAAAAAAATAAGTGTCCTTATGATGTAAATTAATTTTCTATTTCGTCAAAGTCTATAAATATTTGGATAAAACTAACTTCGCAATGAATGAATTTGATTCAACTTTTAAAAATTATTCTGTCTCACATTATGTATTATCTGGACATTTTAGAAGGCACACTTTTCTACAGTTGAATACCTAATGTTGAAAATAGAACTCCTTTTCAGTTTTTAATGTTAAAATGAACATTCTTTTAGAGATTTGGCTTTTAACTTATTTACATAATTATTCTTGCTAACATATTCACTGTGTGAGTCACTTCCAATTGACTGTGACCCCGAAAGACCAGAGCAGAACTGTCCCATTAGTCTTTCCAAGGCTGAAAAAGCTGACAAGAGCAGGCTGCGTCCTATTTCTCCTATAGAATGATTGGTGAATTTGAATCACTGAGTTTTTAGCTAGCAGTTCAATTCTTAGTCCACTACACCACCAGGAGAAAAATAAGTATGCCATTATTATATAGCTTATATTGAATGTTGACTTTATGGAACTTAACAACATAGTAAATGTGTCACTGATCCAGGCCGTAAACTTCGCAGTTTCATGCTATGCGTCAGAGAGCTGATCAGTGACTAGGGATGATAGAGAATTGATGCCTTTGAGCTGTGGTGTTGAAGAAGAGTGTTGAATATACCATGGACTGTTAGGAGAGAATAGATTAATCCTGGAGAGAGTGAAACTGGAAGCTCCTGGAGACAAGGATTATAAAGTTTCATGTGACATACTTTGGGCATGTTGCAAGGAGGGATTGGTCCTTGGAGAGGGACATCATGTTTGGGACAGTGGAGGGACAGTGCAGAAGAGGAAGACCCTCAATGAGATGTACTGATTCAGCGATTGGGGTAATGAGGGTAGGTGTGTCAGAGACAATAAGATTGGCACCGGATAGAGCAGGGTATAGGGCTCTTGTACATAGGGTTGCTATGAGTCACAAGTGACTCGATAGCACATAACAACAACAACAACAACAACAACATACATTCTTTTACGCATGGTCTTCTATGCATCACAGCCTCGATGAGATTTTTTTTTAAGCATTGTAGTTTCTGAACACCACCACTAAATGATTATTAATACAAAAAGTAAATGAAGGGAACATAGATTTCATTTTTCATTTTTTTTTTCTTTTAAAAGACTGTATGGTATTACACAAAACAATGGAGGTTACTTAAGGGACTTGAGGTCAGCTCCTCTAATGCTCCCTGCTAGCTGAAGTTCTGCCTCACCCTATCTAATGAAATTTACAGATTTTAAAAATTGTACTTTTAACAAAAGTTTACAGAGAAGTTGGATTTTCTTTCATTCATTCTTGTACATTTTCCTCCCTACTGATCCTAGTTCACTTTAAAAAAAAAATTAAAACTCATTTGTTGTTGCACCATTTAGTGCTCTCACTCTCCCTCCTTCAGTCCACTTGGCTATGTACCTCTAATTCTGGACTGTTACCATACAAATAATTCCCAATTGTATATTTCTTTTAAACAGTTCTTTCTTTCCTTTATCAGTTCCAATGCAGTGCCCATTATTTATCCCCACTTTTCTTAGTTTCCCCCAACTCTCAGGTCAGTCCAGAATTTATGGATTTTTATATCTTAGAGTCAAATCTTTTAAAATAGATTTTCACCAAGGTAAAATCACTTATCTGACATTGTATTTCTATAATACTGGCTTATTTGCTATCATTTCAGTTGAATATATTTGTGTGTGTGTGTGTATATATATATATATTCCAAGTATAGTGTCTACTCTTGGAAGAAGATATAGCGAACACCAAATCATCAATAAACAACAATTTTTGAGAGAGATGTAAGTATAATAAGCCTACTAAGTCTCTAATGACTTATAAAGGCCAAACATTGCCCTTAAATACCAAAATCAAAGAAAAAAAATCTGTTTAGATTGGGAGACAGATCTACCCAACAGAAATTGACCTTAGCAAAGAAAACCAAAAAGGCATAGTCAGAAAGTGAAATCTTTCCATTAATTATCTGCGTATGGGAATATAAAATCGGAGTTACTTGGTGTGCCTATATGTGTAAATAGAACAGTTTATAAGCTTTACCTCTATTTAAATTCTTGCCAAGGTTCTGGAACCCATGTTGGATTTTTAAAAGCTGCCTTTCGAAAGCACAGTTTCTTTAGCCTTGGTGCAGCATTGGTCATAAACTCTAAGTACAACATTCATGTTCTCAGATAGTCTGACAAATACAAGATATTACAAGATATTCCCAAATGGACTTTAACATCAAATGCAAGATAAGACAGCTTGTGTGTGAAGGGTTTTGATGAACACATTATAAACAGATCTTTACAATGGATCTTAGAAATGAGTATGATTAAGTGGATGAAATTTTACTAATAGGTTACTAGAAAACCCTGCCTTATCCTCTGGGATCATTCTGTAATAAACATAATTGCATATCCCTTTGATCAGTATAATCTCATTTCCATGTTACATGTATCCAACCATGCATGTTTCTTAATTCTAGACACCTTAAAGTCCCCTAATGATCTTTTCACAAATTATGAATTTTGCAACCTTTATTCCCTCCTCCAACAGTGTAAGAATGCATCCCTTGGTGGAAAAGCCATTTTCACTCTGAGATTATGGAACTTTCCCAGGTCTGGACACTCTCTAGTATATTTGCTTTTATTTTTATTTAAATAGATTTTATGGTGTTTCTCTAAGATACTTGTAATGTTCATAATTAATATATCTCATGATATATGTGCTGCTGAGTTACCTGCAAGTCATAGATGCCCTGAAGCCTACTCTGTCCTGAGTCAGTCTCACTGACTCTGGTACACTTACCCTCATTGCCCCAGTTACTATATCAATCCATCTCATCTAGGTCTTCCTCTTCTGTGCTGTCCCTCCACCCTTCCAAGCATGATTTCCTTCTGCAAGGACTGGTACCTCCTGTTCACGTGCCCAAAGCATGTGAGATGGAGCTTCAAAATCTTAGCCTCCAAGGAGAAACTTGGTTTTACCCTCTCCAAGACAGAGCTATTTGTTTTTTTTGTGGTTTATGGTATGTTCACGACTTCTCCACCACCACAACTCAAAGGCATCAATTCTTCATCTGTCATCCTTGGTCATTTTTCTGACAATCTAGTGGTAAAATAACTTTCTCATTCATGTGTGTTTCTGTAGGTCCACTATAAAGTGGTACTGATAATGCCATGTATCAAGACATTTAGGCATAAGCCTTTGCATCTTGTATCTTTTTTTACTGTTGAGAAAAAGAGATTTGGGGAGCAGATTGTCAGATCCTGTATCTGCCAGACCTCAGAGAACATGATTGATTGGTTGATTTATTGTGTATAGTTAGAGGGAACTCTGGTGGCCTATTGGCAAGAAGCTGTGCTGCAACTCTGAAGGCATGAGGTTTGAACCCACCAGCTGCTCCGAGGGAGAAGAACAGGCAATCTCCTCCTATGAGATTAACTGCCTCTGAAAACCAACTGGAGGGTCTGCCATGGGTCACTTCTGACTTGATGGCACACAACGACAATAGCAACACATAGTTAGGTCAGTAACAGGTTATGGGAACTGCCCTTAAAAGCAGCTTTAAAAAAATCCAAAATGAACTCTGATCTCATGTCAAGAATTTAAATCGATTACACATTTTAGTTAATTAGATTAATCAAGGGTAATTCATGTTAGGAATTAAAAAAGAAAATGAAAGAAAATAAAAGAAAATGTCATGACTGAGTGTATGAAAAAGCAATATAATTTTTAAATCTTTACTCATATAAAAAGAAATTTTATTTATGAAAATAGTTTTTAAACTGACACCCTTGTTTTTTAAGCATTTTGGAGAGACTCTTGACAACAGATTTTCCCAATGCAATACATCTTTTGATTTCTTGACTGCTGATCCAGATACAAAGAAAACTGTAGACAATGTCAACCTTTTCTCCATCTACCATGATGTTGCCTGTAGATCTAATGGTGAAGATTTTCGTCTTCCTGAAGTTGAGATGTAACTCGTAATGAAGCCTTTTATCTTCTGCAGCAAATATTTTAAACTTTCACTTTCAGCAACAAAGTTGGGTCATCCGTATAATGCAGGTTGTTGATAAGTCTTCCTCTAATCCTGATGCCACATTCTTCTTCGTACAGTCCAGCTTCTGGAATGACTTTTTGTGCATACAGATTGAGCAAGAAAGGAGAAAGGATACAATCCTGAATCCAGAAGATGTACATCTTTCTGGATTTTAAACTATGCAGTGTTTCCTTACTCTGTTCAGACAACAACTTCTTGGTCTAGATATAGACTTCACATGAGTATGATTAAGTGTCCTGGGCTTCTCATTCTTCTAGATATTATCCATAATTTGCTATGATTCACACAGTCAAATGACTTTGCATAGGCAATAAAACACATTGACAGAGAACTGCTAGAAGTTCAAGCTGAGTGGCACCAGGGATATTATTTCTGATGTCATATGGAGCTTGGCTGAAAGTAGAGAATAGCAGAAGAAGGTCTATTTCTGTTTTAATGACTGTGTGGATAATAACAAACTATGGCCAACTTTGAGAAAGATGGGAATTTTAGAACACTTAATTATGCTTATAAGAAACCTATACCTGAACTAAGAAATCTTTACCTAGACCAAGAAAACAAAATTCAGGATCTATGAAGCAAATAATGAAAAATATAAAGTTTACTGAATGTATACAAATATCTAGATTTCTATCTTATAATATTTGTAAATCAAACAAAGAATGGGAGCAAGGTGTTATACTAGTTACAGGGGGAAAAAAGTGAAGGAAAAAGAAAAATAAGAATTATCAGACCCTTAATGAAATTTCAATGATGAGAAATAGAAACTGCAGAAGAATGTGAACAGAACCCAAATGATAAACTAGGTTTCCTTAAGATTTAGCTGGTCATTATCTGACATGGCAAAGCTGGAAAGTCGGTGGTAGGGTCAAGGATATAGAAAGTTAACCAAATGTGCTTCAACATAAGTCTGGGGTTTTATCCTTACGTTTCCTGTGATTAAACCTAACTTCTTACAACTAAGTAGATTATAAATATTTTACATTAACTACAGGATGAGCTATAAAATGGTATTTTAGATACCTGTACTAAAACTATGCTTACTAAGAATTCTCAGATTTTAATGATGCTTGTGTATCAGAAAACCTAGTGAGCTACTAGCTGCATTGTCAACTGAAAGGCAGGAGTTTGGAATTTACCAGGTGGTTCTTGGAGAAAGATGGGCAAACCCTTTCCACGAGGGTCAATAAAACCAAAAGTTGCATGGTTTTAATGAAACCTGCTGGAGGTTCACCTCTGGCTAGTTATGACTCCAAGGCACCCAACAACATCATACAAAATGAAAAGAAATGTTTCTATTAATAATGCTCTACATTTTTACTATATATCAAAAAGAAATAAAAAAGGTTTAAAACTTTTGAGCAAAACTGATGGATGACGAAAAAGAAAAAACTTTGTTGGTAAAACAGAACAAAGAGATTTAAGTGTTGATTAGTTTTTGTACAACTTAGGAGTTTGCTTTAAACATCTTTCCCATTTCCCCCTGGGGTGTGAGATATTTAAAGATTATTACTTTGTCTATTTACTTTTGAGTATTCTCTAAATAACATGAAATACCATGTAGGAGATAATTTTAAGATTAAGCCATTTAAACAAAAGATTAATTTTTCTTCTTTTAATACTTTAAACAAAGTAAACTATTTTGACTATATTATCAGCTGAGTCAAACTTAACATATGAATTTGAAAAATGAACAAAACTAAAATATTCCTTTTAGTTTATATATTTATTCATAGAAAACCCAAAACATATGGAAAGGCAGCTGCAAATCCCATTCTTCCAATACAACCATGCATCAGAAATGAGGTCTTCATATCAAAGAAACAGTAATGTATTTAAACATGAGATTCCACACTGAAGTACAAAAGGCAATAAACTGATTCTAATACTTGTTTAGTTAAGAATAAGTAAGCACAGTATGACAGGAGAGAAAAGAAATTTATAAATTAAATAAATTAATGCAAGAATCATCTCTTTGTACTCAAAAGTTTATCTGTTAAAAATGTATTATTTTAATGTAGAATTATGTATCATTAAGAAAAATAAAAAAAATTACTGTTCAACATACATGAAATTAGAAGGAATTATGCTGCGCGGCATAGGTCAGTTACAAAAGGCAACTATGATGAAACCAGAACTACCACCCAAGCAGATATATGCACGCCCATGTTTATTGCTGCTTTGTTCACTAGAGTGAAGAGTTGGAAACAACCCAAGTGCCAATCAACAAACGAATGGATAGAGAAGCTGTGGTATATTCACACAATGGAATACCATGCAGCATTGAAAAACAAAGAACTCATGAAATATTACACAAAATGGGTGACCCTGGAGGACATCATGCTGAGTGAAATATCTCAGTCACAAAAGAACACATACTGCATAATGCTACGGTTACAAAAAGGCTGACATCAGGCTGGGGGAAACTAAGAAAAGGGGATAAATAATGTACACTGCATTGAAACAGATGAGGGAGAAAACTGTTTATAAGGGATATATGATTAGTTATGTTTTGCATGACACGAGTTCAGAATAAGAGCTGCATAGTAAAGTGGACTGGGAGGAATGCATAACAATGAAAGAATTTTTTTTTCTTTTCGAAGAGGGGGTGGAAAGGGAGGAACATGTGCAACAATGAATGAACGAAAATCCAAGTTCTCTATAATCTTTCATCAAAATATCAATAATAAAAAAGGATAATTATAGTATAAGACTATCAATATAGAAAACTAAGAAATGGTTTATATACAGAAAGAATCAACCCTGGAGGGTAAACAGAGATGAGAATAGAGGAAGAGGGGAAGAAAAAATTTTATTGTTTGACAAATACATTAAAAAAGATAGATTTTTTTAAAAGAAAGTACATTTTCCTATTGTTTTCCTATTTATTCTTCAACACTGAATTGAGATTGTTGCTGTGTGTTGTTGAATCACAACCAACTCATATCTGATGCTCCAGTAAGTTTTCAGAGGCAGTAAATCACATGGGAAGAAAGCACCCTTCTTTCTCTTGTGGAGCAGCTGGTGGGTTCCAACCACCTGCCTTTGAGATTGTAGAACGCAGCACAGCTGCTTAAGAGAAAAAAACCCTGACTAGTACTCAACCAAGTTCTTATTTTATAAAGTTGAAATAAGAAATGACGATAGTTATAGAAAGGCTTCAGGTCTTTTGTTCATAAGGTTACTATGAGTTGTGCTCAACTCGACGGCAATCAGTAACAACAACAAAATGCTGAAGCAGGGAGTACCAGAGGACTGTCCATCCGTGTTTCATTGACTATACAAACGCATTTGACTGTGGAGATCACAACAAAATGTGGTTAACTCTGAGAAGAAGAGGAAACCCAGAACACTTGATTGTGCTTATGTAAAACCTATAGTTGGACCAGAAGGCAATCATCAGAACAGAGCAAGGAAACACTACATGGTTTAAAAGGAGCACGCCAAGGATGCATCTTATCTCCATACCTTTTCAGTCTATATGTGGAACACATCATCTGGGAGGGTGGGCTCTATAAGGAGGAAAGTGGTATCCGGATTGGAGGTAAACTCATCAACAGCCAGAGTTATGTAAGTGACACAACTTTGCTTGCCTAAACTGAGGAGGACCAGAGGCATCTGCTGTAGAAGGTCAAGGACTGTGGCCTTCAATACAGACTAAAGCTCAACATCAGTAAAACAAAGATTCTCACCACTGGGCCAATAGGCAGCATCATGGCAGATGGTGAAGAGATTAACAGTGTCAGTTTGTTTGACTCTACAGTCTTGGTACCAGCCAGGAAATCAAAAGATGAATTACATTGGGAAAATCTATCAGGGACTTCTCCAGAGTACTGAAGAGCAACAATGTCAGTCTGGGGACTAAGGTGCACCTGACTTAGGCCATGATATTTGCAATTACTTGCTATGCATCAGAAAGCTGGACAATGACTAGGGATAACAGAAGGAGAATTGATGCCTTTGAGTTGTGGTGCTGGAGAAGATTACTGAATATACCATGGACTGCTAGGAAAACAAACAGATTCATTCTGGAGACGGTGCTTTTTGTAGGCAAGGATTTTAAAGCTTTGTCTGACATCCTCTGGGCATGTTGCAAGGAGGGACCAGTCCTTGGATAGGGACATCATGTTTGGAAGGTGGAGGGACAGCACAAGAGAGAAAGACCCTGGATGAGATGGATGGATTCAGTGACTGGGATAATGGGGTAAAGTATGTCATGATGAGGTTAGTACAGGATAGAGCAGGGTTCAGAACTATTGTACAAGCAGCAACACAAGAGCACTTAACAACAACAACAACATGATGAAAGCTATTTCATAGAATTCTCAGACAAGGTTGAGGCAGTAGGTAGGACCATGGGTCAGTCATTTTCCAACTCTTCCAGGCAATCAAAATCAGATTATGATTGTATTTCTATTTTGCCAGTACGGGGCTTGGTCAAATCAACTGTTGTTGTTATGTGCCGTCGAGTCATTTGCGACTCATAGCGACCCTATGCACAACAGCCCTAAACCCTGCTCTATCCTGTGCCAACCGCACCGCCTCTGACACACCCATCACGATTACCCCAGTCAGCAAATCAATCCATGTCATAGAGGGTCTTCCCCTCCTGCGCCGTCCCTCCACCCTCCCAAGCATGATGTCCCTCTCCAAGAACCCGTCCCTTCTGGCAACAGTCCAAAGTATGTCAGACGAAGCCCCAGAATCCTTGCCTCCAAGGAGTAGCTTGGTTTAATCCTCTCCAGTATGAATCTGTTTGTTTTCCTGGCAGTCCATGGTACATTCAGTACTCTTCTCCAGCACCAAAGGTCAAAGGCATCAACTCTCCTACTGTCCTCCCTAGTCATTGTCCAACTCTCTGATGCATAACAAGTGAATGCAAAGACCATGGCCTGTATCAGGCACACGTTAGTCTCCAGAGAGACACCGCTGCTCCTGAGTACTTTAGAGAGGTCCCTAACAGCAGACTTTCCCATCGTGATACACTTTTTGATTTCCTGACTGCTGGTGCCAAGAGTGTTGACTGTGGAGCCGAGCAAACTGAAGCTGTGAACCATCTCAATCTCTTCGCCATCCATCCTGACACTGCCAATTGGTCCAGTGGTGAGAATCTTTGTCTTCTTGACATTGAGCCTCAGTCCATACTGAAGGCTGCAGTCCTTGACCTTTCGCAGCAAGTGCATGAGGTCCTCCTCAGTTTCAGCAAGCAGGGTTGTGTCATCTGCATAATGCAGATTGTTAATAGATCTTCCACCAATGTTTATGCCACAGTTCTCCTCATAGAGCCCAGCCAAGGTGAATCTCACATATGGCATTCTAACATGCTACCCAGAACCCATGAAAGCCACAGAAGAGTTGTCAGTGCATGGGTTTTGGCATCAGAAGAAGCTAGGTTCCTATCTCATTTGCATAACTTGCCAGGAGTTCAGGTGGAACAACACAGCTTAGTAAGAGCAGGCTTAATTGAAACTTTGGCCCTTAGGCACTGTGTTCTTTTGGAAAATTATATATCACTAGCCTCAAGCAGCAGGATGCCTATGGTTTAAGTGGAGGCTGTTTGATGATGTATGGTAAGTTCATCACGATACATAAGTTCTGTTATAGTGATTTTTGATGTCTCTACATGTAATTTTGTTGTTTATTATACTGCTATACTAGTTCACTAGTAGGAATGTTGTGAAATAAGAATGTTTGCATGGGAAAATGCTTTCAATTAAGTTACATTTCGTTTGGTTAATCACTAATTCAGCTAAATACAAGAAAAACCTCAAAAAATAGATATTTTTTGACCCTTCATAATAATATTATAATTTATATCATAATAAAAATAATATTTTCCTCATGTGGATTATGATTACACAGATTACATTTCAGTCTACATTAAGAAAACACTAAAATACAGGTGCAATGAGCCTTAAAAAATACCAGTCATTTTAGATTTTTGCTTTCTTAGTCTATGATTCATTGCCTGGTTGAAGCCCTATATCTAAGCAAATTACATGTCTTTAAATGGGTAAAGAGTTGTTGGCTGAATTACAATGCTGACATTTTAAAAGTATGAATTAACTTGGACAATCAAGAAATTTCTTTAGCTGCTTCTTCATTTTCAGCTATAACAAATAATCATCAGTCAATAAAAATACAATCTCTTAAAAAGAAGACTTTAAAGTACTACTATTCATACACATAAGTATCATGATTAGAAACTACTGTTAAGTAATGTTCTGAACTAAGAAAAAGACATTTTTTTTAAAAAAACACATAACAATCAAGAACTCATTTTAAATTAATTTGAAATGGATCACTAACTTAAATGTAAGAAATAAAACTATACAACCTTTGGAGAAAAACCACAGGCACCTTTGTGCCATGGATTAGGCAAATATTCCTTCGATATGAAACCAAAAGCATGATCTCACCTGATGGTATATTTCAAACCAACCTAGTTGGACAATATTCTCCTATGATTTAATGTTTCCATTGACTTGATTTTTGGAGACAGATCACCAGGGTTTTATTCCCAATCTGCCTTCTCTGCTGAAAATCTGACCCTGCTGGGTGTCCCTGCTGGTATTTTAAAAACTCATGTCACAGCCTCCAACATCATAGCAACATCCAGCAGCCACCAAAACACAAGTAACTGACAGGTAAGTCATGGACATTAGTGTACTAGTAAGATAAAGAAGGACTCAATGACTCAACCTTGAAATTCCATGAGAAACAACCCTCTAAGTGGTGAATTGAGCAATTTATTCACCCAATCCAGCAAGAAGACCTACTTTGTGTCAGGTCATATGCCTAGTACTGGGGGAAAAAATAGCTATTAACCAAGACTCGAAAGAGATCAGTGCTTAAGTAGGAGGGGAAGAAAAGGGTCATTCTAGGGACAGGAGTCCTATTTACAAAGGTCATGAAGCAAAACATAAAAAAAAAGGAGTATGAAAGTAGGCTCACTGCCCTAGGGTTGGTTCAGATTTACAGAGATTCTCCAAGGGTGTAAACCGTAAAGGGATTGAAGAGTGTAATTACCTCCTGTGGAACTGATGGTGGATTGGAATCATTTAGGGGGCCTTCGGGTGAACAGCACAAATATCTATAGACTACAACAAGACAGCTCCCTCTCCTATTCTTAAGGAATTGCATATAGATTAACACATGTCTTTCCACGGTAAGAAGCTATACTGCCAACATGAAGATAGGCAGTTTGAATTCACCAGTTGCTCCTTGGTAGAAAGATAGGCAAACTGTTTCTATTAAATTTATGGCTTCTGAAAATTCACTAGAGGTTAAGCTATGAGTTGGTTCCAACTTGGAGGGCATAACAACAATAACTTTTTGGTTGTTGTTGTTGTTGTTATGTGCCATCAAGTCACCTGCAACTCATAGCGACC
Source organism: Elephantulus edwardii (assembly GCF_000299155.1). Classification (NCBI taxonomy): domain Eukaryota; kingdom Metazoa; phylum Chordata; class Mammalia; order Macroscelidea; family Macroscelididae; genus Elephantulus; species Elephantulus edwardii. The sequence continues at coordinate 7,182,093 of NW_006399812.1, read as the reverse complement.
CTATGTACAATGGCCCTAAACCCTGCTCTATCCTGTGCCGATCTCACTGTCTCCAGTACAGTACCACTATTACTGAATGCATTCTAGTCACTGAGTGAATCCATCACATCGAGGTTCTTCCCCTTCTGCGCTGTCCCTCCACCCTACCAAGCATGATGTCCCTCTCCAAGGACTGGGCCCTCCTTGCAACATGTCCAAAGTATGTCAGAAAGCCAGGTCAAAAGATTCTGGCATGTCATAATAAGCACTTTGGACATTATCTTGAGGGCAAAGGAAACTAGGAAATGATTTTGAGTACTTCATACTTATTTTGTGCACCACATGAAAAAAAATAGCATACTATATATAGGATGATCCAACAGAATGTGGACATTATCTACCAATCTCATTAATATCACAGGCAAGTAAAATCTTGCTGAATATTATAAAAAAATAGATGCAAGAACATGGACAGAGAACCGCCAGAAATTCAGGCTAGATTCAGAAGAGATCAGTGTACAATGGATATCATTGTTGATGTCAGATGGATCTTGGCTAAAAGGAGAGAACAAATCTCTATAAATGTTCATTAAAATTAATAAAATGGAAAAAAATTTGGAAATGTGTGTGACATGGTTGTATCCTTTCTACCTATTAAATTTATATAATGAGCAAATCATTTGAGAAACCAGACTATAAGAAGAATGTGACACTAGAGTATGAAACAGAATGTATACAAACTTTGTAAGCAATCGAATAAAAAAAAAAAAGAATATGCCATTAGGATTAGAGGATGACATGTCAACAATGTGCATTAGGACAATGACAAAACCTTTTTGCTGAATGTGAAGAGGATGGGAAGTGGTTGGTACAGAAGATGAAAGACTTTAATGTGAATCTGTTTCTCCATCTGGCTTTTCTAGTATAGATGACTATGTGGAGGGTTGGGACTGTGCGAGTGAGGCATGCTGGCCTAACCAAAGGGACTGGCTATCTACCATCCCACAAGGGGACTGGCTGGTCAGCAATCTACAGATTCTTCAACTAGCCAGAGAAGAGAGACGTACCCCAACCCATATGGGATGGCAGCAGTAGTGATGACTGGTTTGGAATAAAGAATTGGATGTGAGATGGGACTTTGGGGTGGGGGAAACCAACAGCAGCGGGACTGAGAACTCTGTTGGACAATTAGAAGGAATATTAGCAGGACTGAGAACTTGGGAACACTTCGAGCCACAAGCCTGAAGTACCTACATGCACATTTTGGGAGCTGTCTTGACTACATTTTGTTATGAATCTGAATTATAACCTTTCAACTGCCCAAACACGGTTCTGTGTGGTCTGAGCTACTGCATCAGCTTTTGTACCCAGCCAAACAGTAAGACTTGTGTTGAGAAGAGTTATAGGAGTCATGGGAGCGTGGAGGAGATATATCTGATCTCATGGGAACTGGCTTTGTGTTACTGATATTATGGACTGGATAATTTCCTTCTGTGAAGTTGGTAAACTTCAGATATGGTGCTCCCCATGTGGCTCTTGCTCTTTCACAGAATTATGACTCAGTATTAGGAAAACAAATAAAAAATCTTTAACACGGGACTAATAAGCAAAATCATGATAGATGGAGAAAAGATTGAGGTTGTGAACAACTTCATTTAACTTGGATCTACAATCAACACTCAGAGTAACAGAGAAATCAAAAGACATTACACTAGGAAGAGCTGCTGACCAGGACCTCTCCAAAGCACTCAAAAGAAAGGATGTCTGTTTAAAGACTGAGATGTGCCTGATTAAGCCATGGTCTTTTCAGTTATTTCCTATGAATCTGAAAATTGGACAAGGAATAAAGAAGAATTGATGCCATCGAGTTGTGGTGAGAAGAGTACTCAATATTCTATGGATTTCCAAAAGAATAAACAAATGAGTCATGGAGAATTACAACCAGCATGCTCCTTAGAGGCAAGGATGGTGAAAATGAGTGCCACATACTTTACATGAGTTTTCAAGGGCAGTCATGCCTTAGACAAAGATATACTAGGAAAGATGGTGGGTCAGAGAAAAGACTCTCAAGAAGTTGGGACTGAAATAGTCACTATAACAATGGGTTTGAACATATTAGAGATTGTGAGGATGATGGGGATAGGGCCAGGTTCAGACCTGTTGTTCATAAAGTTGCGATGAGTCATAGTCAACCTAATGGCATTGAAAAACAACAACATGGTTTAGTCTTTGCTAGGTTCTAAGTATCTGTAATGTTTAAGAATGGCACCGGTGCCCATAATAGTGATTTTTCAGAGGACCATGATAATTTAATTAAGAAGAGATAAATGGATGATAAGCTTCATGAGGCAAATTTTTAAAATTATTTTTATTTTATATTGGTTTGCATACAAAATTTGTATACACTGTGTTTGATTCATGTACATTTTTTCCCACACATTCTTCTATTCACATTGTGTTTCACATGATCATTCCCATGCATTGTTTTTTAAAAAACTAATCATCAGTGATCCATGTTCACCATTACCCCACCTTTTCAGGTCTTTAGGATCTTTCCTAATTCCTTCAACCCCTCCCTCTGCCCACCAAATTCTGTGGCCTCATGATTTTCCCCTCCTCCACAATCAACCCCCTTTTCCCCTTCCCTTCCCCCTTTAGACTTTTATATACATCTTACTTAGTTATTCTTCTATTTCTACAATAATGATCTTTTGCAGTATTTGTCCTTATAAGACTGAGCTAGTTCCTGTAATATAATGCTCCCCACCTTTTCTATGTTACATAGTATTTTTCCAAAGTCATTGCTTCTGAATGCTGCATAGTATTCCATCATTTGAAAGTACCACAATTTCTCAGTCCATTCATTTGTTGATGGACATTTGAGCTGTTTACATTTTCTTGCTATTGTGAATAATGCTGCTATCAGCACTGATGAACAACTGTCCATTTACGTCTCAGCTCTATTTTCCTCAGGGTATATTCCTAGCAGTAGAATAGCTGGGCCATACGAAATGTCTACATTCAATATTTTGAGGAAATGCCTGACTGCCATCTAGAGTGGTTGTACCATTTTATAATCCCACCAACAGTGTATGAGAGTTCCAATTTCTCTACACTCTCTTCAACATTTATTTGTTGCTGTCCTATTAAATTTTGCCACTGCTACTGGGATAAGATGGTAATCTTACTGTGGTTTTCATTTGCATCTCTCTTATTGCCAGTGATTTTGAACATTTCTTCATGTGTCTGTTGGCTATCTGAATGTCTTCTTGTGAAGGACCTGAAGTATTCTGTAAACTTTTGTTATGAGACCCTTGCATGAGATGGCATTAGAGTTGCTCCAGTTTTCACAGTTTCATTCTACTCATTACCAGAGGCTCAATATGACAAAATAATCTCAATTAAGTGATGGGTTACAGTCACTCACCTATTGCTGTAGCATTGGAACTGACTTACTGCTCAACCTCTAGTGAGTTTTCAGAGGCTATAAATTGCATGGGAGGAGACTGGCCATTTTTCTCTGTCAGAGCAGTTGGTGTATTCGAAATGTCTGTTTGATTTAGCAGTACAACTCCCTATCTACTAGGTCACCAGAAAATCCCTTAGATATTATTCATTAAATAATAAGACAGTAATGTAAAATAATAAAAATAAACACCATCCTATAGCAATCATTAAACATTTTTTATGTTCCATTGGGTTAATTTAGCAAGCTGTGGTGGGGTTTTCTACACAGTGAGCTGTGCTGCTAACCTGAGACCAAACACATACAGTGGTGTGAATTCATCTGTGGCTCTTCTGGAGAAATGTAAGTCTATCTCCCCTCCTATTACTTTGGAAACCTGATAGAGGTTCATTGTGAGTCAGAACAGACCCGATGGAGTCTGTTTAAGTTTTTGAAGGGCTAATTATGTTGCATACCACATTTATAATGTCATTAAAATATTTTAAATATGATTAAAGGTTCAAAGAGCACAGTACATTTTTGAGAATGGAATATGTCAGGTACAGCTTTACGTAATTATACTGACAGGCAAAGGTCTTTCATATATAAAACTGTGTAGGAAAGACTCAGAGATTGGGGTTCTTGATTTTCTTTCAGATTTGAAAACTTTAATAGAAATGAATGCAGCCTGTTACTTCTTTACATGTTGAGTACGTATAAAATTTAGACCTTGAAGTAGCAATCTTATAATTTTTGTATAAATTAGCATTTCTAATCAAAAAGCATTGAAAATATTTATCAGAATCACATCTGGCATCCATGACTCACCAAGATAGGTGCCTAACCGAAGTCTGCTGAAAAGTATAAAACTTGGGAACTAATTGCTTTTGCTATGACAACCACTGTGCTGAAGTCACCCCAGTGACATGGAGTGGGAAAAAATTTACTAATGAACTGAATTTGTTATTTGGTTGAAAGAGGACTGCAAAGAAGAGTACGAAAAACACAGTATCATTTTATGTGCCATATGGCAAACTGCATATACATACATAAAAGTATTTCATTTTTACAACAAACATATAGAGTATTGTCTGTCTTTATAGGATATGGGCCGGGCTTGCTGAAGACTTAAACTCTAGCACAAAAAGAAAGAGAACTGTTTCAACTAGCTGTAAAATTGGCACTCTAAAGACAAGAAATGGGAATTAAGAAGTTCTGCAAACACAGTTGTCTCCTTTACAGTTAAATAAAAATGATAATGTAAAATACTAAAGATAAGCCACTGCTCAGAGTTTAGCAATTAAAATGAAAATATGAGAACTAAGCACTGAAATTTATAAGAACTGATGATGTCTGCTACTGGAATCAAGGCCCATTTCAGAGATACAAGATGATTTTTAGTTCAATCATTGAACTTTAATTAAAATGAACAAAAGTATTTTTGTATCCGTACTCATTACTCGGCTAGAACAGAACAAAGCCTGGGAACTGCCAGACTTTCAATATGGCTTTAGAAGAGGCTGCCATGGCACTAATGAGATCACCGCTGATGTCAGATGGATCCAGGTCGAAACTAAAACATACTAGAATGATATCCACTGTGCTCTACTGACTATGCAAAAGCATTTGACTGTGGATCGTAACATATTACGGCTAAAACTGAGAAGAATGGGAATCCCAGAACACTTAATCATGGTCATGTAAAATCTATATCCAGACCACCAGCCTGTTGTGTGAACAGAGCAAGAGCAAACTGCTGTTGTTGTTGCTGATTGCTGTCGAGTCGAATATGACACATAGTGACTCTATGAACAAAAGATCTAATGCCTTTCCTTAATTGTCGTCATTTCTCCAAGTTCATAGAATTTCCACAGGCATGTGGTTTAGGAAGTGGATGCTACTCCTGCTCCGAAACCGGTTTTATATTTGGGAGCTCCACCAAACACTGTCCACACTGGGAGATCATTATGGTATTTCATACCCCAGTGGCATAAGGTTCAGCATCACAGCAAACCCAGATGACCTCAGCACAGTTAACTGAAGAAGAGTGATGTACAAAGTAGAAGAATATTCCTCCAAATAACATAACACTAGTCTCACGTAGCAGTGGTTAAGTGTTGTCATGGCGAATATAACTGACCTTATGAACAAAACCCCCTGAACTCTGTTCTCTAATTATCATAACTTCTGTATGATTACAGAGTTTATAAAGTTTCCAGAAGCATCTGTTTAAGGAAGTGGATGCCATTCCTGCTTCTAAACTTTAACCAAATCGAGCAAACTACATGGTTTAAAATTAAGAAAGGTGTGCATCAAGGTTGTATCCTTTCTCCACACCTATTTAATATGTATGCTGAGATGCTGAGCAAATAATTCAAGAAAATGGACTCTATGTAGAAGAAGGTGGTCTCAGGATCAGAGGAAAACTCATCAACAACATATTTTATGCAGATGATACAACCTTCCTTGCTTCTGAAAGTAAGGAGGACTTGAAGTGTGTGCTTCAGAAGACAAAATACAGCTTTCAATATCAAATGCATCTCATTGTCAAGAAAACAAGAATTCTCACCGCTAGATCAATAAGCAACATCATGACATATGGGAAAATGATTGAAACTGTCAACAATTTCATCTTACTTAAGCCTTCAATTAATTAACACCCAGAGTATTAGCAGTCAGGAATCAAGAGACGTACTGCACTGGGAAAAGTCTGCAGTCCACATTTACTGAGGAGCAGTGATGGCAGTTCGAGGACTAAGATGCACCTGACTCAGGCCTTTTCAGTCATTTGCTATGTATCTAAGAGCTAGAAAATGAATAAGGATAACAGGAGAATTGATGTCTTTGAATTGTGGTCTTGGAGAAGATTGCTGAGTATCTCATGGACTGCCAAAAATCTCATGGACTGCCAAAAGAACACAAATATTTTGGAGAAGGTGCAACTAGGGTGCTCCTTAGAGGCAAAAGTGATTAAGTTTCATCTCACATATTTTGGGTTATTACTAGGACAGGTTATTCCTGAGAAAGGGACATTACGGTTGGAATGGTGGAGGGATGGCAAAGTTGAGGAAGACCCTTAACTACACGGATTGACACAGTGACTGCAGCAATGAGTCTGGCTGTGTCAGAGAGTGTGAGAATGGCACAGCACAGGGCAGGGTTCAGATCTGTTGTTTTTAGGGTCACTATGAGCTGTACTAGACTCAACAGCACCTAACAAGAACAAAAAATCAGCACTCATATGGCGAATGACATACAAAAGTTTTGGTTTAGCATTTTGGTTCAAGATATTTAAGATATATGCTCAATTTGGGACAGGAGAGGAAGACCCCAGATGAGGTGGATTGATATAGCAACTGGGGCAATGGGGGTTGGTGTGTTGGAATTAGTGAGACTGGCTCAGGACAGGGCAGGGTTCAGAGCTGCTGTACATAGATAGGGTTGCTATAGATTGCAGGTGACTTGAAGACACATAACAACAACAAAATTGTTATGTATTGCTATGCCTTTGAGCTGTGGTGCTGGAGAAGAGTACTGAATATACCATGGACAGCTAAGAAGAACAAACAGGTTAATCCTAGAGGGTGAAACCAGGATGCCTCTTAGAGGCAAGGATTCTGAAGCTTTGTCTGACATACCATGGGCATGTTGCAAAGAGGGACCAGTCCTTGGAGAGGGATGTCATACTTGGAAGAGGGGAGGGAAAGTGCAAGAGAGGAAGATCCTCGATGTGATAGACTGACTCAGTGACTGAGGTAATGGGGGTAGGTGTGTCAGTGACGATAAGGTTGGCTCAGGATAAAGCAGGGTTCAAAGCTGTTGTATACAGGATGGCTATAAGTCCCAAGTGTCTTGATGACACATAACAACAACAACAACAACAACAACAACAACAACATTGTTATGTGTCAGGGAGTTGGCTCCAACTCATAGTTGACCTTCCGGTGTTTTCAGTGCACGCAAACCGCCCAGAGGGAGACTGCCTATCTTTTCTTCTATGGAGCAGAGAATGATTAGAATTTGTGTTGGCAGCAGAACTCTTTATCCACTAAGCCACCAGAGAGCCCTCAATGTGCAAAATCTATACCTAGACCAAGAGGTTGTCCAAACAGAGCAGGGCAACATGGCATGGTTCAAAATCAAGAAAAGTATCCATCAGGGATGCATCCTGTCTCAATGCCTATTCAATCTGTATGCTGAACTGATCATTTGAGAACGTGGACTTTAAGAAGAAGAATGTGGCATCAGAACTGAGGGAAGACACATCAACAGCCTGCATTATGGAGATGATACAACCTTTCTTGCTGATGGTAAGGAAGACTTTAGGAAACATAGCTGTAGAAAATCAAGGACTATAGTCTTCAGTATGGACTGAATCTTAACTTCAAGAAAATAAAAATATTCACCACTGGGCTAATAAGTAACATCATGAAATACATATAATTTACTAATCACGTCAATAATTTCATTGCATTTGGTTCCAAAATCAAAACATCAAAAGAAAAAAAAAAAAGACAAATTGCATTGGTAAAAACTGCTATTAGGGACTTCTCCAGAATACTGAAAAGCAATGATGCCAAGTTAAAGACTAAGGTGCACCTGATCAAAGCCTTGGTTTTTCAAATACTTGGTACACATCTGAAAGTAAGGATGATAGAAGCAGAATTGATGCCTCTGAGTTGTAGTCTTGGAGAAGATTGCTGAACATCCCATGACTGTCAAAAGCACAAACAAATGAATCTTGGAAAGGTATAGACTGGCTGCTCCTTGGAGGCAAAGATGGCTAAATTTGATCTCACGTAATTTGGGGATATTATCAGGAGGGGCAAGTCCTTGGAGAAGGGTATCAAGCTTCTTAGAAAGGTGGAGGTATAGTGTGAGAGAGGAAGACATTCAACCACATAGATTGACACAGTGACTGCAACAATGAGCTCAAGTGTGTTGGATGAGGATGGCATAGAAAGTGACAAGGTCCAGAGCCTTTGTCATAGGTTGTTATGAGAGGTAGTCAACTTGACAGCACATATGTTGATGTGGCCAAAGGCCAGAGAGGAATTGGGTAACTGAGCTATGGATGAAGCTCCTAATGTTAGAAATTATAAACTTATACAGTTGGTTAAGCATCTGAGACTATGTTGACCTGAAAACTTCTTATAAATAGTCTTCTATTAATCTTTGTTGTTGTTAAGTAACGTCGAGTCGCAGGCGACTCAGAGACCCTATGAAGGAAAGTCCTTAACACTTGCATGACTTTTGTCCTTTCTCCAGACAAGCCATTACAGAAGTGGATGCCACTCCTGCTTCCAATCTATTCATCTTAGCAGGGCAAATTATAAAAACATAAGACAACCCGTACAGCCTCTATAGCAGTTTGGCAGTTTTTCACACTCCAGAAATTACACTTGTAGGTATGAGCAGAAATGTATATGCACCAAAAACCCTACAAATGAATGTGCACAGCGGTTTTATTGATACTTGCGCAAAACAACCACCAGCCAGGATGCCCTTCAATAGGTGCGTGGGTAAGCCAACTGCAGTATACTCAAGACATGGTAGATTATTCAAGAATAAAGGAAGAAATGAGCTGAAAAGACATGGAAGATGTTTAAATGCAGATGGCTTAGTGGTAAGGAGTTGAGTGGACAACCCAAAGGCACAAGGTTTGAGTCTACCAGTTTCTCTTTGAAAGAAAGATGGATAAACTCTTCTCATGCAATTCATTGCCTTTAAAAATGCGCTGGAAAGGTCAGCTTTAATTTGGTCCCAACTTAATGCTCTATGCCAAAGAAAAGAAGTTCAAGAAGTCAACTTAAAAAGTCTGCATACTGTATGATTCCATTTATGTGATACTCTGGAAAAGGAAAAACTGTTAAGACGGGAAAAAGATTAGTGATTGACAGAGGTCGGGGTAAGGAGTGATGTACTAGGGATTTGGGGGACAGTGAAATGATTCTGTATACTACTATAATAATATATATAATTTAGTATGACCTTATACATACACTAAAGTCTATAGACGTGTACAACACAAAGAGTCAATGCTAATAATGTAAACTGTAGATTTTAGGTAATAAAGATTCATCAATACTAATTCATTATTTGTAACAAATATACTAATACAAGATGTTAATAAAAGGAGTAACTGTATGCAGAGGTTGAGGTATACAAGAAAACTGCTTTGTGCCTTCTGCCTATTTCCCCCAAAAAACCTAAAGCTACTCTATAAAAATACTATTTAAATCAGTCACTCTTGATATACATGAAAATCCCAGGTATCTCAGTCATGTCAATTTGTCACAAGTGACAATGAATAACCTTCCGCCAGAACCAATTTTGTTCACATTCCTTTCTGAAGTTAATAATAATAATAATGATGATGATAATAATGAAAAACTCATTTAAAAAGACTCAAAATTGTTCTACTCTCTTCCCACTACTCACATAGAATAAAATTAACATTTGTACATCTCACTAATTTAGTAATCAAATGCTCCCATTTGTGTATACTTCTGCATTTTCAGAGAAGGGTGGTGTTTTTTTTTTCCTTTAAGGCAAATTATTGATTTCATTACTAACTATGCGTGATATGAAGTCAAAGTCTGTAGGTGCCAAAAAGACTTAATTTCCATTTCTCAGTTCATGCATTTGTTGATGGGCATTCGGACTATTTCCATTTTCTTGCTATTGTGAATAATGCTGCTGTGAATATAGGTACATACTGTACCTACGTAGCTGGAACTACATACATTTCAATCACACGAGAAGAAAAAGAGCGAGATCAGCTACTGACATTTCTGGGTTGGGAGTGCAACTCCTTACCCACCAGGCTGAGTGCCCCAAGGAGCTCTGACCACAGGCATTCACAAGGTTCACTGGGCAGTCCTCAAGAAGGCGGCTGCCAATATAAGAGCCAATTCAGAATAGTCTCTGCAGGAATAAACCAAGAGTTAAGCTTCCTAAATGGTGCTGAGAAGTCCTATCCAAGTAGAAGCACGCAGGATGCTTTAATTATGCCCCACATTATCCAAACAGACAATTGTTCTTGCCCTGTCCACACAGTGAACCTTGTGTGCACCATCCACACAGTCTCCTCTCACTCAAGCCCACTGCTGCACTCACTGTGTCGATCCATCTCCTTGAGAATCGTCTTCCTCTCCTTTGCAACCCCTCTACTTTTCCAAGCATGATTTCCAGACTAAAAATACTAATATAAAACGGATGCCTTTTTCCCCCCCTTCTGTGGGTTGTCAGATTCAGGAGGTAGTGTCCAGAGTGGCAGTCTGTGCATATCTAGCCAACTTTTCTTATGATCTCTGAAAGACTGACTCTGTTCTCTAGAGCAGCTTGATGCTAGTAGCTCTTTTGGAACCTGGTGGCCTAAAAGCACTATCATCCCTTTTACCCAGAGGATGTCTACACCTGCAGGCGTTGGTTATTATATGACACCTGGACAACAGCTGTATCTATTCTTAGTGCGGAGGGAATGGGATCCCTCTTCTGCAATACGCTGTGGGTGCATGTTGACCTTCCCTGTGTCAGCTGTTGTGGCAAATGACCAGATGGCTATCGCAAGAGCATACAGAAGATTGGATAACATAGGAATAATCTAACAAAATACTAACACTTAAAATTGACTGGTGGATAAATACATACTTCAGCTTCTTTCTGCTACTGTTGATTAATATTTTATTTAATTTGGGTTTTCATTATTGTTGTTGTTTTTGTTATGTGCCGTTGAGTCGCTTGCGACTCATAGCGACCCTATGTACAACAGCCCTAAACTCCGCTCTGTCCTGTGCCAATCGCAATGTCTCTGACACTCCATCCCAATTATCCCAGTCACTGAATCAATCCACCTCATAGAGGGCCTTCCTCTCCTGCGCTGTCCCTCCACCCTCCCAAGCATGATGTCCTTCTCTAAGGACTGGTCTCTCCTCACAACATGTCCAAAGTATGTTAGATGGAGCCTCAGAATCCTTGCCTCCAAGGAGCCACCCGGTTTAACCCTTTCCAGGACAAATCTCTTTGTTTTCCTAGCAGTCCATGGTATTCTCAATACTCTTCTCCAGCACCACAGCTCAAAGGCATCAATTCTCCTTCTATCCTCCTTCATTATTAAGTTAATAAAACCACATAACAGACTAAAACAGTCTATTCTTCCACATTAGTACAATTTTTACCATTCTGATGTATTTTGAGTCTGTTTGCCCTCCCCCTCAGATGATGACATTGAGCATCTGACTTATGTTCTTTTCTTTGTTCCTCATATAACCTTCAGAACCATCCTTTTCATTAGATATGTAACATTCTGTGGTGTTTTATCCAGTGGATTTTGGAAATATCTTTATTAAAGGAAATGAATAATACTATAATAAATAATACATTTGAATAATAATTTATTTCCTACCTTCCCTCCTTCCTTCCTACCTTCCTTCCTACCTTCCTCCCTCCCTCCCTCCCTCCCTTTTTTTATCTGTGTTTAATCTCCTTCCTTCCAGAAAATAGTTCCATTTTAATAGGCACCTCCTAAAAATGAAACATGGGTACCCCAAAGAGCAAAAACACAGTGATGCCATGAACTAGAGACAGTAATGACCAGAAGGGGGGCCAGGTGGCAGCTGCACCAGGTGGTCAGAGCAGATGACTCTTCAGGACGCTGACACCCTTCCGCTGAGTCTCTGCTCTGCTCCAGCCCAGGTGAGTTCCTGTGAAGGTGGGCGGTCGACCAGACTCTGCTGTGGCCTGCGTCCCTCAATAATTTTCTTTCTTTCTGTGGTAAATGATCCTGAATTGTTTCATTTTTAATCATTTTTATTTACCCCTCTTTTGCAACAGAAAAACTTACATTTAGAGTTGTTATGTTACTTTTACCATTAAGTAGGAACCAACTCATAGCTGACCCTCCAGTGGGTGTACAGAGGAAATAAATTGCATGGGAGGGGACTGCTCCTCTTTGTGCTGTGGACCTAACTGATGGTAGATTCTAACACATGACATTGGATTGGCAGTGAAACTCCTTACCACTAAGCCACCAGAGCTTTTGAGGTTTAGAGGAGATTTTTAAATATTAAAAAATTAACAGCTGAAAACTTCATGCTTTTGTGCTGCTGGGTCAATTATGATTCATAGCAACCCTATGAACAGTAGCTCTGAACCCTGCATGATGTCCTTCTACGCAGACTGGTTCTTCCTGGAACCATGATTAAACTATGTGAGGTGGAGTTTCAAAATCCCTGTCTCCAAGGAGCAACTTGGTTTCACACTTTCGAGGAAAGACCAGTTTGTTCTCTTGGCAGTCCATGTTGTTTGTTGTTGTTATGTGCTGTCGAGTCACTTGTGACTCATAGCGAACCTATGTACAACAGCCCTAAACTCTGCTCTGTCCTGTGCCAATCACACTGTTTCTGACACTCCCATCCTGATTACCCCAGTCATTGAATCAATCCACCTCAGAGAGGGCCTCCCCCTCCTGCACTGTCCCTCCACCCTCCCAAGCATGATGTCCTTCTCCAAGGACCGGTCTCTCCTCACAACATGTCCAAAGTATGTTAGACGGAGCCTCAGAATCCTTGCCTCCAAGGAGCCACCTGGTTTAACCCTTTCCAGGATGAATCTGTTTGTTTTCCTAGTATTCCATGGTACCCTCCATCCTCTTCTCCAGCACCACAGCTCAAAGGCATCAATTCTCCTTCTATCCTCCTTTGTCATTCATTGTTCAACTCTCTGATGCATAACAAGTGATTTCGAAGACCATGGCCTGTATCAGACGCACCTTAGTCTCCAGAGAGACACCACTGCTCTTCAGTACTTTGGAGAGGTCCCTAACAGCAGACTTTCCCATGGCAATATGCCTTTTAATTTCCAGGCTACTGGTGCCAAGAGTGTTGACTGTGGAGCCAAGCAAACTAAAGCTTTGAACAATCACAATCTCTTCACCATCCATCCTGATGCTGCCAATTGGCCCAGTGGTAAGAATCTTTGTCTTCTTGACATTAAGCCTCAATCCATATTGGAGGCTACAGTCCTTGACCCTCTGCAGCATGCGCTTCAGGTCCTCCTCAGTTTCATCAAGCAGGGTTGTGTCATCTGCATAACGCAGATTGATGATAAATCGTCCATCAATCTTGACCCACATTTCTCCTCATAGAGCCCAGCCTCCCGGATAATCTGCTATGCATACAGGTTGAAAAGGTATGGAGATAGGACGCATCCCTGGGATACGCCCTTCCCAATTTTGAACCATGCAGTGTTTCCCTCCATGGTATGCTCAATACTCTTTTCCAGCACCAAATCTTAAAGGCATTGGTTCTATCATCCTTAGTTGATGTCAAGCTGTCTAATGCATAGCAAGTAATTGGGAAGACCAAGATCTGGATCAGGTGCACCTTGGTCTCTAGACTGATAGTGTTGCTCTTTAGCACTCAGGATGTTTCTGACAGCAGGCTTTCCCAATGTAACTCATCTTTTGTTTTCCCGACTGCTGGTGCCACGAGTGTTGATTGTGGAGCAAAGCAAAATGAAACTGTTAAAAACCTCAATCTCTTCTCTATCTACTACGATGCGATGCTGCTGATTGGTCTGATCTTTGTGTTTTTGACGCTGAGATGAAATTCATGTTGAAGACTGCAGTCCTTGACCTTATGCAGCAAATGCTTCAGGTCATCCTCAGTTTTACCAAGCATGGTTGTACCATCTGCATAATGCTGGATGTTGAAAAGCCCTCCTCCAATCTTGATGCTACATTCCTCCTCATAAAGTGTGGCCTCCCAAATGATGTGTTCCGCATACAGACGGAAAAGGTATGGAGAAAGGACACACTCCTGATGCATTCCTTTCTTGATTTTAGACCATGCAGTGTTTCCTTGTTCTGTTTAGATTACTGTTTCTCTGGTCTAAGTAGTTTCTCATGAGCACAACAAAGTGTTCTGGGACTTCCACTCTTATCAAGGCTAGCCACAATTTGTTGTGAACCATACAGTCAAATACCTTTGCATAGTCAATAAAACACAAACAGACATTCTAGTAGCACTCTCCCTTTTGGTCAAGATCCATCCAACATTGGCAATGATGGTCCTAGTGTTATGTTGTTGTTGTTATGTGCCGTCGAGTCGTTTGCGACTCATAGCGACCCTATATACAGCAGCCCTAAACCGTGCTCTATCCTGTGCCAATCTCACTGCCTCTGACACACCCATCCCGATTACCCCAGTCACTGAATCAATCCACCTCATAGAGGGTCTTCCCCTCCTGTGCTGTCACTCTACTCTACCCAGAATGAGGTCTCTCCTTACAACATGTCCAAAGTATGTCAGGCGAAGCCCCAGAATCCTTGCCTCCAAGGAGCAGCCTGGTTTAACCCTCTCTAGGATGAATCTGTTTGTTTTCTTGGCAGTCCATGGTACATTCAATACTCTTCTCCAGCACCACAGCTCAAAGGCATCAATTCTCCTTTTATCCTCCCTAGTCATTGTCCAACTCTCTGATGCATAACAAGTGATTGCAAAATCCATGGCCTGTATCAGGCGCACCTTAGTCTCCAGAGAGACACTGTTGCTCTTGAGTATTTTGGAGAGGTCCCTAACCGCAAACTTTCCCATCGTAATACGTTTTTTATTTCCTGGCTTCTGGTGCCAAGAGTGTTGGTCGTGGAGCTGAGCAAACTGAAGCTGTGAACAATCTCAATCTCTTCGCCATCCATCCTGATGCTACCAATTGGTCCTGTGGTGAGAATTTTTGTCTTCTTGACATTGAGCCTCACTCAGTCCATATTGAAGGCTGCAGTCCTTGACCCTCTGCAGTAAGTGCATGAGGTCCTCTTCAGTTTCAGCGAGCAGGGCTGTGTGATCTGCATAACGCAGATTGTTAATAGATCATCCACCAATCCTAAAGCCACACTTCTCCTCACAGAGCCCAGCCTCTCGGATAATCTGCTCTGCATACAGGTTGAAAAGGTATGACACCTAGTGTCATAGCCTCTTCTAAAGCTTGCTTTTATTTCTAGTACTTCTGTCAATTTTCTGTTCTAGTCATTTTGGGGTAATCTTCAGCAAGACTTTACTTGCATGTAATACTAGTAACAATGTTCAATGATTTCTATACTGTTTGGATGACCTTTTTTGGGAATGGGGACAAATATGGATCTCTTGCAGTCAGTTGACCAGGTAGCTGTCCTTCAGACTTTGTGACCCACCTGGTGACCACATCCATGGCTGTATATATTTGTTGAAATATTTCAATTGGTATTACATCAATTTCTGGGGCCTTATTTTTTTGCCAATTCCTTCAGAGTAGCCTGAACGTCTTCCTTCACTACCATTGTTTCTGGTTTGTTTGTTTGTTGAACATGTATTTAGTTTATATTGGTTTGCATGCAAAATTTGCAAACATTGTGTTTCATTCACATATAGTGTGTTTTACACATTCCTTTATTCAAACTGTGTTTCATATGATTACTCCCATACAGTGTGCTTTACAAAATCGATCCCCACTGATCTATATCCACTATCACCCTGTCTTTTCATGTCCCCAGTGGATCTTTCCTAATTCCTTCACCCCCTCCCTCTGCCCACCAAACCTGGTGACCTTGTGATTTCCCTCCATTCTAACCTTAGCTCCTATGCCCCTTCCCCTTTATCCTTTTGACTTTTGTACACATCTTATTAGTTATCCTTCTATCTTTATAATAATGTTCTTATGCAGTATGTGTCCTTATGAGACTGAGTGAGTTCACCCAGCATAGTGGTTGCCTCTCTCACGTTATACCATCTCACCCCAGTGGCAATGGCAAAGTTTAACAAGACGGCAAGAAGTCAGTGATGGCGAGGATGTGACCAGATTGGTACTCTCATACACTGTTGGTGGGACTGTAAAATGTCAGTCACTCTGGATGGCAGTTTGGTGTTTCCTCAAAAAGCTGAACACAGACATTCCATATGAGCCAGCTATTCCATTGCTAGGAATATGTTGTTGTTGTTAAATGCCGTCGAGTTGTAGGCAACTCATAGTGACACTATGAATGAAAGACCTGAATACCTGTATAACTTTCGTCGCTTCACCGTGTTCATAGAGTTTCCTGGGTGTAAGCTATTTCGGAAGTGGATGCCACTCCTGCTTCCAAGCTTGTTTTAATCGGGGAGTTTCACCAAACATTGTCTGCCATGGGTAACCATTATCACATTTGACACATCAGTGCCCCAGTGTTCAGCATCACCACAACCACGAGTTACCTCTGTACAGTAAGTAGACAGACCAGGGCTATATGTCTTAGAAGAATGTTTGACCAAAAACAATTAAAAACAGGCCTGAGGGCCCTACCTAATTTAAGAACCAGAGCATAGTTCAAATTTCATGAGCTCCTTCATTCAAAATTCCTCCACAATCATGCATTCTCATTGGCTCTCACCAACCAAAGCCCCCATCTTGGAAGATTCCGCTGTTTCTTCTATCGCCTCCTATTCTGATGCCACATGTTTCTTCATAGAGTCTGACTATTTTAATGCTTTGTCCACCATAAAGACTGAGTACACATGAGGAAGGATACATATATAAACAGAAAATGAACAAAGGCCTGAAGCCTTTCTAGGAATATACCCTGAGAAGAAACAGAACTGAGACAAGAATGGAGATTTGTTCATAGTAGCATTATTCACAAAAGCAAGAACATGGAAATAGGCTAAATGTTTATCAATAAACGATTGGATTGAGTAATGGTAATACATTCACACAGTGGAATACTATGCAGCACTCAGAAGCACCACCATTGCTTTTGGACTATATTCTGTTCATTGAAATTCTTCTGTTTCAGCCAAATCTTTTTAGTGACCCTGTGTACTCCTTTCATCTTCTTTTGATGCTTCCTGGATTATTCAATATTCTCCCCACAGCATCTTTACATATTGTAACTTGAGGTTTGAATTTGTTCTTTAGTTCTTAATTTCTTTCAGAAATGCTGAGCAAGTTCATCTCTTTTGATTTTTTTACTTCAGCTCTTTGCATATTTTATTATAATACTTTGCTTTGTCTTCATGAGCTGCCTTTTGAAATCTTCTGTTCAGTTCTTTAACTTCCTGATTTCTTCCTTTTGCTTTGGTGTCTTGGAGTTCTAGTGCAATATTCAGACATCCACCCCAGTCTCTTTTTCTTCCTCTGTCTTTATAATGACCATTCTCATTCTTAATGGATGATATTCCTGATATCCTCCCACAGCTCATCTTGTCTTCTTTCATTTGGGCTCATGGCCTCAAATCTATCCCAAAAAGGAGGAAATAGAAGATTTCTACCAAGTTTCTGCAGCCAGAAAAGATTGGAGCCACTTAAATACATTTTTGATAGGAGTATCTATTTTCATCTCTATGAACTGCCTTCATTATTTCGTGATGCTGTAACAGAGATATCACAAGGGATGGCTTTCAGAAACACAAATTCTCTTTCAGCTTAGGAAGCTAGAGTTCCAAATTCAGGGTGCTAAGTCTAAGTGCAGGCCATCTTATTCTCAGTTCTAGAGAAAGGTCCTTGTTTCCTGCAGCGTCTGTATCCTTGGAAAAACCTCACATGTGGTCCTTCCTGTGTCCGGGAGCTTGCTTGTGCAGGGACTTGAGTCCAAATGGATGCACTCCACTCCTATTGATTCTTTCTCGGTAGAACTGACATTTTCCCTTCTTGGTTTGCTTTCTTCCCCTTTTATTTCTGTTTT
>NW_006399812.1:7121303-7163399 GCF_000299155.1 Elephantulus edwardii | reverse complement strand
CAAAGCTGCGATAAACATGGGTATACATATATCTACTTGGATGTCATTTATGGTCTCTTTAGGGTTTATTCCCAGTAGTGGAATTGCTGGGTCAAATGGTATCTTTATTTGCAATTTTTTGAGAAAGCGCCACAATGCTTTCCACAGTGGTTGCACCATTTTACACTCCCACCAACAGTGAATACCCCTTTTATTTCTTGTGAGAGAAAAGATTTTACAGGCCACACCCTCAGGAAACTGTCCTTCTTGCTTTGATTAGGGCTGTTATGGGATTTAGGATGGTGCATTCCACCCCTAATGCTGTTTCCACACTTGGTTTAGCATACTATGAGGGATCTTCACAAAGCTTCCACATACATGTACTTTTGAGGGAGATACAATTCAGTCTGTGACACTTAGTCAATTGTGTGTTTTCTCTATCTACAGAAAAGCAAATTTTCTGAAGTCACACTGACTTTCTTGGCTGTCAATTATTTCCCTTGTCTAGGTCCAAAAAAAGAGTGGGTGGAGTGTTGAATGAAGAACAGGATAGAACTCCCAGAAATATTCAAAAGTATACTTTTCATAAGAAAATGTGCACTTTGGATATATTAATATTTATAACTTTCTTCAATGCCATCTGTTTTCTGAGTTTTATATTTTGACAATATCCAAGTTAAAAAAATTGGGTTTTTAAAAAGCATTGTGATTCTGATATATTTAAAAAGGTTACCAATTGGTTTAAACGTATAAAGAGAAAAGAGATACACTTCTATTTCTTAATTTGTTTAAATTCTCTATTCTGCAGGTTTTAAAAATACCACCATGTTATATTTATTATATACAATTTTCTAGAACTCTATGGTAAATATTACTAATTTGGAGGTTCTTAAGGATTGGTAAATGAGCTTCAGTATTAATTGAGGCCATTAACCCAATTAATAAAATCAAGAAAAATTAAAAAAAAATCATGCATTCTATCACACATCAAAACTGGAAACCAGTCATTAAAAGTTTATTCAAAATGAAAACACAGAAGAACACTGCAGTATGTACTAAAATGTCCATCAAGTACTCATGCTTTTCCTGTGTTGTAATATAGCTCAGTGACTTTGTACAAAGAGCTGATTTAGTTGAACATTAACATGAAGAAAAAAAATCCAACAACCCAGATATATTCAATGGAATATTCAAAATATACAAACAATTCCTTGAACTCTCATTATAAGCCTGTGCTTTACTGACATTATATTCACAAATGTTTTGTGACTTAGACATCATTATCTTTCTCATTTTATAAAAGAGGACATGGAGGTCTGTACATATGGTGACAGCTCACCTGCATTTGGAAGAACAGGTTCAAGTGTTTATTGGCAGAATGAAGAACAGTAAGAAGAGAGTAAGGTTTCAGGAAGTACACTAGACCTCTTTTTCATCTCAGACAAAAATCTTTTAAGCATTTATACATATCTTGCTGAGTTATCCTATTTTCACAATAGTGGTCTTATGCAGTATTTGTTCTTATGTGACTCAGTTATTTCACTCAGCATAATGCACTCTACATTTGTATAAATGTTCAAAAGGAAAGAGGAAAGGGAGAAGGGAGGCAGAAAAGGGGGAAGGGGAGAAATTACGAGGATAACTGAGGTTAGTGGATGGTGGGAGGATGAAGGAATAGGAAAGATTCCATGAGGACTTAACGAAATATAAAACACATGAGGACATAATGAATGACTGTATGTAAACCAATTTAAAAAATCCTTTTAACACTAATCCTGACAAATGATTAAACAGCCATATACCTAGCTCTGGTGGCCTACTGGCAAGAACCTGTGCTGCAATCCCAAAGGTACATGGTTTGAGGCCACCAGCTGCCCCATGAGAGAAAGATGGGGCAATCTCCTCCCATGTGATTACTGCCTCTGAAGACCCGTTGGAGGGTCAGCTATGGGTCAGTTCTGACTCGACGGTACACAACAACAATAACAATATATGCATTTTAAGTTCCTAACAAAAATGAACTTGACTTATATGCACAATAATATATCTTCTTGGGTAAGTTAGTAATAAATGATATTGGAATTTAAAAGTAAATAAAAATAGTTTTCAAAGGTCAGGTTAACACCTCCAATTCCACCTGTTCCATATTCTGGAGATATTTAGAATTATTAGAAATGACTAAAAAGAAGTAATAATCACCTTTTGGTAATGCTCCGAAAAACCTCTAGAGGCCTCCCCACTTTGCTTGCCATACTACTGTGTTGTTATTGTATGTTATTATATTTAGGAACTGACAATTCGCCATGTACCATACCAGAATAGGCTCCTATTTAATTCTAAAATAGTCTGAAAATACCAAAGTTAATCTTTAGATATCTATCCAGTTGACAGAGGTAGAGTATGAAAGACAAAAAACAAACTTACCAAAGTCTGCAAATGCTGACTGTCCAACCACCTTCAAATTTTGAGGCTGTTTAAGTATACTAGTGACAGAGAAATTTCCATCCTGTTAAACACAGAAAATTCTGCATTAAACCATGAACATTCACTCATTTGCCAGGTATGTACAATGTATTCTGAGTCAGAGAAAGAAATAACTTAAGGGTTTGGTATTGTTTAGTCTGCTTTTATCCTCTAATAAAAAGAACTGTTGTGGGGTGATGAAGATGGTTCTTTGGGTTGTTTTTGTCATCATCAGTTTTGATATAATAGTCATCATAATTTCAGATCTAATGAATGTCTTCTACTTTCAAGTATTGTGGGAGGCTTTGGGAATGGAAAGAAGAATGAAATATAGGTGAACTCAGAAGTTATTTGGGAAATAGCATTAAATCCAGAATCAGAATTTCTAAAGGCAACATATAAGTCAAACAAGTAAGAAAAGTATGATGTTATTTCTAGCCTTGAACTTAAGATTATACGCTTCAAAATTGTTATATATTTGTTTAAATTTTTCCCTCTTTTAACAACTGGGATCTAGAGGGAAGATTAAAGACCAGAGAATGGCTAAAATTATTGGGGCACCTATTTTTGCCAGTTTAGGGCCTGTGTCAGGAAAAGGAAGTCTTAGTCATGAACAATGCCACCCAATGGTAATAAAGGAGGTCAGAATTGCTTCCACTGTGGAAAGCTGGGCCACTTCAGTAGACAGTGTAACAGATGAGAGCCAAAGATAGACAAGGGAGTAGAGAGCAAACTCCCACTCACTTGCTTTAAGTGTGGATCTGAAGGACACATGGCCAAGGGCGGCCCACATCAGTTCCTCATGGCTGACAGGACTGACAGGCCCCAGCTCCCAGCTGGAAACAAAGGAGGGTGCTTCAACGATTCAGATCCTCCCAGAAGAGCCGTGGGTGAGCATTAACATTACTGGTAAGTATATTCTTTTTCTCCTGGACACAAGGGCCTACTATTTGGTTCTAAAAGCCTTCTGAGGTCCCAACTCTTCTCACTATTTCTTAGTTGTTGGAATTGATGGAAAACCTCATAAGCAGTTCCTTAATTCACCTCTGCCTCACATGTGGACTTCTGAGCTGTGAAACAACCCAGTTGTAGATGGAATTTAGTCCAGGACTTAAGAACAATAAATAACATAGTTGAGCCTCTACATCTTGTGGTTCCTAACCTTTATACTAAAATAGACAAAGTGCTAGTCAATAAGCCTTTTACTTTAAGAACTACCTTCCCTCTGTAACTTGATTTGTGCCACTGTTAGAACCTCTACTTGGAATATTATTGCTTTTAATTTTCAACTCATGTACTTTTAAACTGTTAGTTAAATTTGTGTCTTGTAGGCTGCAACAGTTCCATGATGCATCTTCAAGGATATGAACATGTATGGCTAAGCACAATTGATAACAGTGCATCTAAATTCCAAAATCAATCTCCACAACAGTCTATGCGTTTGCTATTGCCAAATGGTCCCTTTAGAGTAGTGAGAGATCTTGAAACCTACAGCGTCCCTTTTCAGCAGGAAGTAGCTAAGAGAATACACCGTCCCCTTTCCCTTATGAATCAGGATGCAATCTCTCTCAGGGAAGAGTGATAGGGAATGGCAAAGGACACACTGACAAAGGAGATTAATCAGAACTGGTTTTGACAAGCACTGTGGCAATAGGACAATTAAAACAAACTTTCAAGGAATATTAAATCTGAATCCTTCTGATCATATGGAGATTATTGAAAGTATTTCTTTGAGTTTATTATGTTTAACTTGTTCGTGTATAAAGGATGCTCATCTAGATGATAACATAATTATGATAAAAACAAAAGGGGGGAAATATGGGAAGCCAATACTAAATATTTGTAATAAACTGAATGCTATTTAAATAATAAAAGTATGATGTGTCTTAGGAATTTCAAGGAAAGATAGTTCTTTCTTGGGAATAGGTCAATGTTTCAAAATGAAGAAAGATTTGCACTGATATTTTAAAATGTAGGAACAAGGTAACTTTCAAAGAGGAAGGGTATGAAAGAAGGGAGAGACTATTACTAGGACAGTAGAGATCAGTGGGAAGATAGGGGGGTGTGAAGGGATAGGCAAGGTGTGAACAGGGTGATATGTTATAGATCAACAGTAATTAATTATACAAAATACAATGTATAGAAATATCTGCCTAACAGGACATGGCACACGGCCAGTTTTAGGATTATACATTGTGAGAGGTGACAACATTGCAGTTATTGGAGAAATTGATGAAGAAACAGATTCTGCATTTGATCTGGGGAATATTCGAGCAGAACACTAAACTCGGTAGCACATTAAAGAAAATCTATGTACATTTGACATCTGTAAATCTTTGTACAGAAACAGATTATACTGAGGAAGATGTGCAGAATTTTTATGAACAGGTAATTGTGGCTTTTGACTCATTCATTCATTAAAATATGATATGTAAATTAAATTTTTACATTTTACTAAAGTAAAATTTGTTTTTGACCTAAATGATAGGTCTGGTAGCCTGGTAATACTCTCAAATAATGTGAGAATCTAGTGGTTATTTTGGGAAATTTTATAAGAAACCAGTACTTTTTGATGTTTTAATATTTATAGAAAACTCATTGACAAGAGAACTGTGTGGTATACAAATCAGACACACAAATAACATCAAAAGCATAGTGCCTTTCCCTGGTTTTTAAGAAATTCATAGGAAGTAAGTTGGCTGCATTTACTTCCTATGAATTTAGGGTAACCTAACCCTAACTACCAGTGTGTTTGCTTTTAGAGTTGCCACTTAGAGATGTGAATAAAAATGTATTTTATGAGATATCAAATACTTTTCTCCAATACCATAACTTAAAACTGTCAATTCTTTTTCTGTCATCTTTATTCATTGTCCACCTCTCAGATGCATGGCAAATGAGTAAAAAGTCTGTGGCCTGAGTGAGGCACATTTTATTGTTTAAACCAACATCATTGCTCATTTGTACTTTGGAGAAGTCCTTGAGAGACGACTTCCCCAAGGCAGCATGTCTTTTGTTTTCTTGAGTGCTAATACTAAGGCTGTTGATTATGTATCTAAGTAAAGTGAAATAGTTGACAAGTTTAATCTTTTCTCCTCTATCATGATGCTGCTTATTGGCTAAGGTGAAGATTTTTGTCTTCTTGATGTTGACATGAAATTAAAAATGAAGGCTATAAAAAAAAAGTATTTTATTGGGAAAAAAAGGAAAACTATTAGTGAAGTTGTAATGGATGGGGGCAAACCCAAAGATTTGAATATTAATAATGATTAGGAAAGTTAAGATTGGAAAAGTTTGGAAAAATCTTTGGATGCTCAAGAAATAATGGACACAGAAAGATTTTATGATGAGTATATTATTAGGTAAAAAAATGTTATTCTAGTTTTTCAATTTTTAAGAATTGAGGAAGTTTTTGTTATTAAAGGAGTTTTTGCTTATAAATACTTATAAATCTCAGTTTATATTAGGCAGCCTTTGTGACTTTTTAGTCCCATAAACTTGGTTACAAAAGATGTAAAAAAAAAAGTCTGCCTAAAAATTTACATGAATGAAATAAAGGTTACAAATGACTATATAAATAAATGTCACTGAATTTATAAAACACAATGTAAATGAAAGAAACCTAACATATATGAATTATTTGCAAATCAATTTGAAAAAAGGGGGGGGGAACCCCCTGTCAATTGTTTTCAACCCAACTCAACTCAACTCAACACTGTTGCTGTTGAGTGCCATCAAGTCAGAGGTGACCCATAGCTGACCCTCCAGTAGGTTTTCAGAGGCAGTCAATCACATGGAAGGGGAAGGCCATCCTTCTCCCAGAGAGCAACAGCTGGTGGATTCGAACTGCGTGCCTTCAGGATTGCAGTGCAGCTTCTTACCACTAGGCCACCAATTCTCCCTTAGTCTTTAGTCTGAGTTTAGTTTTAGTTTTGAAGAAAAAAAAAATCACAACCACAGTGAAATACCACTTTAATACATCCTTTAAGATGCCTATTAAAAAAAAAGAGGGAAAATATTGTCAATTGTTTTCAATATATGTATCAATAAGTAATAAGTCATGTGGTTTGAATCCACAAGCTGCTCCATGGGAGAAAAACAGGCAGTCTCCTCCCCTGCTATTGCCAGCCTCCAAAAACACGTTGGTGGGTCAGCTATGAGTTGGTTCTGATTCAACAACAACATATATATCAATAAGAAGAGGAGTAAAGGATTTCAACAGTTGTCATGTACCAAAGAAATGAACTAAGTGAAATGAAAGGTCAATCTAGATTCTGTTTCACTGTTTCCAAAATGCAGTATACCTTTAATTTAAGATGAAAATTAATTTCCTCAGTTTACTACAATTTCATAATTTTAGATAATTACACAGAGACAACCAAGTCAAAGCAGTGAATTTGGAATTCTGAGCTCTCAATTTGATATAGACCTTTTTTCTAACAACTCTATTCAGTTTGATACACCGACTCTGAATCTCTGGAACACTGGAAGACTTTAAATGCTTTTTTTTTCTTTCTTTTTTTAAGGTCACTGTAGATTTGCAAGTCAAGTTTTCAAGAAAGCATTTCTGACCTTTATAGAGAAAGGCATTGGTACAGTGAAAGCACAAATACCAAATGTTTGTGAACCATGAATAAGTGGAAAAGATTTGTCTTCTGCCAGGCAATTTTCCAACCATTTGAACACTCCATTCTACACATGCAGAAACATATTTCTCCTGTAATTACTAAAGTACTGGATGGACTTCTCATATGATTTTCCATAGAACACTTTACATATGCATTTTAAACTCTATGACTCCCCTTTAGTCTTACACAGGACCTGAAATTTCCAAGATAGTGAATCAAAGATTACTTCTGGATAAAATGCATTTATTTGTCTAAAATACAAAAACACTTGACTGAAATGCCAAGTGCTTTCTGATTTTGGAAAGCTCACAGGACTGGGTACACAGAGGAAATGATTTTTGAGTGAAAGAGCAAAATTTCTCAAAACTGTTGTTGAGTATCGTTGGGTTGCAAATGACCCATAGTTGACCCTCCAGTGGGTTCTCAGAGGCAGTAAATTGCACAGGAAGGGACTGCCCATTTTCCCCATAGAACAGTTAATAGATTTGAACTGCGAGTCTTTGGACTGGCAGCACAAATCCTTACTAGTAGGCCACCAGAGTCTCCCTAAAGTAACAACAACAACACTGACTCAAGTGAGTTAGGTACACCACAGAAGACCAGTGGAACTTGGTAAGGACTTGTGAAACAGAATTTTTCCTTGAAATAACCTCATGATCCATTAATATCAGGAAACACGGAATACCTATCAGGTAACGACAGCTAAGACTGCACATTCAGTGAGCATCAATAGAATAATACTCTTTGGAGATGAGAGCACATTCTCATCACAGTTATACACTATGAATATAGACAGTATATAATCTGTGTGACAGAACTGGGTACTTTATTTATATGAGTTTAACTTTTCACCAAAATTACTTGTTCTTTACTTGGCAGTACAAATGTATAAAAACTTAGTTTCCATTCATATTAGTCTTACTTTTCAGAATGTTTTTGTTTTTGGGTGCTATCAGTTGAGTTCAAGACTCAGTGGCCTATGGGCAGCAAGTCTGAACTGTGTCCTACCCTGTGCCAACCTTATCGTCTCTGACATCCTTGAGCCCACTGCTGTAGTCACAGTGGTAATCCATCTCTTTGACGGTCATACACTCTTTCGTTGATTCTACCTTTCCAAGCATAATGGCCCTCCCCAAAGAATAGTTGCCCCTAGCAATATAACCACAGTAGGTGAAATGAAGCCTCACCATCTTTGCCTCTAAGGAGCACTACGTATGGCTGTACCATCTCCGAGACGTATCTGATTGTTCTCTTGGCTGTCCGTTGGATATTCAGTACTCTCCTCAAATATCACAGTTCAAAGGTATCAATTCTTCTTCTGTCATCCTTATGCATTGCCCAGTTCTCATATGTATAGCAAGTGACTGAAAGGACCATGGCTTGAATTAGGTACACTTTGGTCTTTAAACTGACATAATTGTTTTGGAGAGGATGGACAGCAGACTTTCTCAGTGTAACATGTCTCCTGATCTCCTGATTGCTGGAACCAAGGGTATTGTGTAGGGTTCCAAGTAAAATGAAATCACTGAAAATTTCAATCCTTTCTCTACCAACCATGATGTTACATATTGGTCAAATGGTGAATTTGTGTCTTCTTGATGCTTAGATGCAATCCATATTAAGGGCTATAGTCCTTGATCTTATGTAGTAAGCACTTTAGGTCTTCCTTGCTTTGAGCATGTGCCATCTAAGTAATGTAGCTTGTTGATGAGTCATCCTCCAATATTGATGCTACATTCTTCTTCTTAAAGTGCAGCTTCTTGAATAATTTGCTCAGCATACAAACTGAGTAAGTATACAGAAAGGATACAGTCTGGACACACAACTTTTTTGTTTACTTTAAACCATGCAGTGCTTCCTTGCTGTTTGGGCTAGGTATAGGTTTCAAATGAGCACAATTGAGTGTTCTGGGATTCCCATTTTTCTTAATTTTAGCTACAGCTTGTTGGGATCCACAGTCAAAATGCCCCTGATTCATCTGACAATCAGCAATGATATCCCTGGTGCTATGGCTTCTTCTAAACCCAGCTTATACTTCTGGCAGTTCTCTTTCAATGTACTGTTCTAACTATTTTTGGATGATCTTCAGCAATATTTTCCTTGCATATGATATTAATGATATTGTTCAAAAACTTTCACATTCTGCTGGATCTCCTTTCTTGGAAATGAACATAAATATGGATTTCTTCTAGGTATATTTACAATTCATTGTAAAAATATGATGCATATACATATTGTTGTTGCTGTTAAATGCCGTCGAGTCATAGGTGAATCATAGCGACCCTATGAATGAAAGACCTGAACACTTGTATAACTTTCTTCTTTTCTCCAAGTTCACAGGGTTTCCAGAGGCAAGCTATTTCAGAAGTGGATGCCACTCCTGCTTCCAAGCTATATACATATTATATAATTATTATTCAGTAAACGGTACCATCATGTTTTTCTTTGTAGCTAACACATTTTAAAATGAATCATGTTTTATTTTCAAAGATGAGCTTCAATGCAACTATTTAGCACAAGGAAGACAAATATGTAATTAATACTTTTGCATGCAAAACATACATAGAGAGAAGAACAGTTTAGTGCAAAGAGCATTACATTTAGTTAGATGGTATGGGTCCAATATTTTCATTAATGAGTTCTAACACTTTTGAGCAAACATGTTCACTGCCAGAAAGGAATAATGTTTCTACCAATTTATATAGTTCTTGGGAGGACACAGTGGAATGACACATATAAGTGTTGGACAAAAGATAAAGTATAATTCACCTATAAAACATTTTTACAAAAAAACCCCCAATAAAACAAACCAAAAAAACATTTTTACAATGGCTGTCCTGTACTTATGAGCTGCAAGGACTATTTTCCTAGGATGCTACTGAGACGCTGTCCACGCCATTATCCATCTCTCTATTTATCATATTATTCTTGTTCTTGTTGTGTACTGTCAAGTTGAAACTGACCCAAGCTGACCCTCTGGTGAGTTTAAAACCCTGCAATCCAAAGCTGGGCCAACTCACTGGGAAGTCTACTGAATCTACATTATTGTTGTGTCCAACTGGTTTCTGAAATCATTGTGAAAAGACTAAAGGATGGATTATTTTTTTAAAAACCTTTTTATTGTGATCTGAGTGAAAGTTTTCCTTATAGAGCATATTGTTATTCCATTCACCCACTCTCTCACATTTTGTTTAAGGACACTGAAAATAATTCCCACATTACAGAATCACTTTTCTCACTATCTCTATGGTTCACTCCATTTATCCTTCTATCCGCCTTAGCCTTCATGCTCTCTGAATTATGTTGAAAGATTTATGAGTTCCTTGTTTTTCAGTGCTCTGTAGTATTCCATTGAGTGGATGTACCATAGTTTTTCTATCCATTCATTTGTTGATGGGCTCTTGGGTTGCTTCATCTCTATGTTATTGTGAATTGTGAATAATGCAGCAATAAACACAGGTATGCATACATCTGTCTGGACAGTGGTTCTGGTTTCTCTAATTTCCAGTACTGGAATTAATTATAGGGTCAAATGGATTTCTACTTCCTATCTTTTGAGAAATTGCCAGACCGCCTTCCATAGTAGTTTCACCATTTTACACTCCAACCAGCAATGACTATGAGTTCCAATCTCTCCACAAACTCACCATCATTTGTTTTCTGCTCTGTTGAACTTTCCTATTGTCGCTAGGGTAATATAGCATAATTATTTTTATTTGCATCTTTCTGATACTTAGAGAGTTTGAACTTCCTAATTTTTTTCATGTGTTTGTTGCCATCTGAATGTCTTCTTTGGTGAAGTGTCTATTCATATCCTGTGTCCATTTTTTGATTGGGCTGTTTACCTTATACATAATATTTGTAAAGGCATATGTATTAAACAAAAATAAATTCCAATCATTTAGATGTCTTTCTTTTTCTTTGCTTCACAAAAAATACCAAATTACTTCATAATTAGCAGCAGTTAGAATATTTCACCTTCACAACCAACATCATATATTCCTTACTTAACCATGCTTTACAAGATGTCTACTAACCTCTCTTACCAAAGGCTTCTGCTTTAGATCTTTTACATCTTCGGCTTACTTGTCACGAACATTTTAAAAGTCTATAAAATGATGACTTAATTTGGACTGAATAGAGGCAACTGAGTGAATGAATGGAAATTAAGTAGAGACTGAAAACAAAAATTTGGCAAATGCCTATAACGTGTCACGTATTTTACACATATTGTCTGCTCAGATAAGGAAAGAGGATTAATTCTTGAAAGACACTTAAACAGTGTCACTGAGTCAGTCGCAAGGTTTGCCTGGTCTCTAGTCTTCTTATACAGCTTGAAATTCAACTTTAGGAATTTTCATTGGTTAGTATTTCATAAAAATATATGTCCATTTAAAAAGGAAAGAAAACATGTTTGGGAATCGTCTACCTAATTGAAAAAATAAAACGAAAACATTACTGGGAAAAACTCTTTCATCTTGGTCAGCTTGGCAGTAACCTGGTTTCCGTTTTTCTTAATTTCTTTCTAGAAGCCTGAAGGCACGAAGGAAGAATTAGTCTTTTAAAATGCTTTTCTTCATAAACCATCATGCTGACAAATTAAATGACAGTAACTTCGCTCAACAGCTGACAGCCTAGCAGGGGCCCTGTTAACATGTGCATTAGGGCGGACTGATTAGTTTAATTGGCAGCCATGCCTAAAAACCTGCAGAGGAATTGATGCTGAATGATCATTTCTGTGAGCAATATTCAGCAGTTTGAATGCAGTAATGCAACCAAAAGCTCTCAAAGTTGTTCTATTTATTGTTGAAACTAACAGACCAAGTGATTACTTTGATTTTGTTTTCTAAAATTGTATGCTTTTACTGAAAGCCATCTTTTAAAAATGTTTCAAAGAAAATATTTCTTACCAAATTTTCCCATATCTCAAACTGAGAGGTACCAGTGGCAGATCCTGTAGTGAGGAATAAATCTAGGAGGAAAAGAAAAGAATATTAAATTTTGCAGTCATTCGGATGTGTCTATTTGAAAACAGCAACAAATACAACACATAAAATAATTATTGAGATAATTCTACTTCCACATTTTCAATTATATTTTAACTGGCTTGATCCATCAAAGAAAAGAAAGCCGACAACCCTGTATTGATATAATTAAGGAAACTGTACATAAAAAGGCACTTTCTTATCAGTTCTTTCAACATTCCTTATTTTAAAGAACAATGATATGTTTTACATTTTAATCTTTGACACTTTCAACTTGGGACTACATTTTAAAAAAATATATTTTGGTCATCATTACATTTTGCTTTTTTACTTTAAAAGCAAAACTTGGCTATATATGATAATGAGGTTTCAGAATGATTTTAAGTTTTAACATTAGAGAGTCCAAAATCTTTAGCATTTGTATTAAATGAGCTCAAAATTTAAACAACTGAAGAACTGTCTTCATGATAAATTTCAATGAAAAAGTTTTACTGGAAACCCCCAAGAACTTTATAAAATTTCTTTGTAAAACAAAAGGAGACAGTTAAATCAAACATCCTATTAATGCAAAGGCCTGCTGAACTGCAAATCCCTTTAGTGGTGGCATTCATGATAATGTTTGCAAAATGACAATTTAATTCGATAAGTAAAGTATTTAATATGTAAAGTCTTAAAATTATAGGTTTTCTCAAAGGAACATAAAAATGACATTAATCTTTTATGCTTTTAAATTAGAATTTATTCTGCTTGGTGTGACGACTGTGACTAGTCTAAAGAAAAGGTTTCCACTCACGACCATCAAATATGTTTAGATATGAAATATATTTTAAAGCCTTCTAAAAAGGTTTCATATGAATTTAATGAAGTCAAACTTATGGAGTAGTTATAATAATAAAAAAGATTTTTTTCCACAGACTCTCCAGAAAGGTAAGTAATTTGTTTAAATTTAAAAGTAATTGAACTCAAAACCTACGGCTTGCAGTAGGTGGGGTCATTCTTCCATTAACATAGCAAAAATTTTTTCCACTGCAGTGAAGATTTCTTGCTTATGGACAGAGAATTACAGTCTTTTTATACGAAAATGATTTTTTTACTCAGTTGAATGTGGGATCCCAATTAGGTACTGGTTTCTATATTCATCTATGAAAAACTTTCAAACAATATTTGAGATTCATATGATGGTGCACTTATTGCTAATGTGGATGGCTAAATACATACACTTCCTGGGATGGTGAACTTACTCCTTTCCTTTTCTATACAACCTCCATATGGCTCTGCACATGACTGG
The DNA here is from genome assembly GCF_000299155.1 of Elephantulus edwardii. NCBI lineage: Eukaryota > Metazoa > Chordata > Mammalia > Macroscelidea > Macroscelididae > Elephantulus > Elephantulus edwardii. The sequence continues at coordinate 7,150,056 of NW_006399812.1, read as the reverse complement.
GGGCAGGGTGGGCGGGGCTAAGTATCTAAATTTGATCTCATTCTTTCTCTTCCAGGATTTTGGGCAAAACCTACTCTGTCATGTGAAGTTTTCATTACCTTCCAGGCTCAGTTCCTACCACTCAATTCCTACTAGCAGCCTGTGCTCCAGAAAAAAAAAGTCACCTGGTTTTATCATCGTCGTTTACATCTGTTTGCCTCTGCACAGGCCACTCATTCTCTTTACGATACCCTCATACCTCAAAGCCATCTGGTGAGCAATTCTTCCTGATAAACTTAAATGTCCCTTAAGCATAGCTTTCCCCCCAATGTCATTCTGTTATGATAGCTCTATTATAGTGGTTATTATAATATCCCACGATATTCTGATTTCAAACTTATAATTCCTGAAATTCTTGAGAGCAATTATTTTCATATATGTATACTGTGATTCCTACATACTGAGAAACTGCTGTTTGGTTAGGTGCGATTGAGTCAAAGTACAACTCAAAGTGACCCTATGAAGATAACATCTGAACCTTGTTCTATCCTATGCCATCCTCACTTATCCTATGCCATCCTCACTCTTCCTGGCACATAAGAGCCACATCCAAATGCTGCATGTATACTGGGGTTACTGCAACTTTGCTTGGACTGTCTCAGGAGCACTCTGGTAGTACTTCTTTTAAGACAGATCTCTTTGTTCTTTTGACAGTCCATAGAGTCTACAGTGCTTTTTCCCCATACCACAATTCAAAGACATCAATATTTTTTCTGTCATCCTTATATATTTTGCAACTTTCAGATGCTCAAGCAGCAAATGAAAATACTGTGATCAAGCTCATCTAATTCAAACTGAAGTCCCTGCTCTCTAGCTCTTTGAGGGGCCCGTGACAGCAGATTTTCCAAATGCAACAAACTCTTTGATTTCCTGATTGCTGCTACCAAGGGTGTTGATTGTGCATCCAAGTAAAATGAAGTTGTTGACAAATCTTTTTTCCATCTGTCATGACGTTCCCTTTGGCTTCAGTTGTGAGGATTCCCTCCCACCCCCATGTTGAGATGTAAGCCTTACTGAAGGTGATAGTCTCTGATTTTCTGCAGTATGTGCTTCATGTCTCCCACATTTTCAACAAGCAAGATTGTGTCATCTGTATAAGATAGGTTGTTAATGAGTCTTCTTGCAATGCTGATGCCACATTCTTCTTCTTATGGCTCAGCTTCTCAAATGATTCGTTCAGTATCAATACTGAACAGATCTAGAGAAAGGACACATACCTTTCCTGATTTTAAACTACGCAGTGCTCTCTTGTTCTGTTCAGATAACAGCGTCTTGATCTATTTATAGGTTTCACATGAAAATAATTAAGTGTTCTGGGATTGCCATTCTTCTTAATGTTAGTAATAATTTATTATGATTTACACAGTTGAATGTCTTTGCATAACCAAGAAAACAAAAATAAACATCCTTCTGGTATTTTCTGCTTTCAGCCAAGACCCATTACTTATCTGTCAGTCTGTCATACTGTAGTGCATTGCATGTTGCTGTGATGCTGGAAGCTTTACTACCAGGATTTCAAATACCTGGGGGGTCAGCCACGGTGGACAGGTTTCAGAGGAGTTTCTAAACAAAGACTAACAAACAAGACAGGTCATCCACTTCTGAAATAATAGAGCTTCAAAAACTCTAGGGACACCAAGGGGAGCTCTGGTGGCCTAGTGGTAAGGAGCTGCAACTACAATCCCAGAGGCGCACGGTTCGAATCCACCAGATGCTCTGCCGAAGGAGGGACAATCTCCTCCTGTACCAGTCAGATCTGATTTGATGGTACACACACAAAAATAATAAAATAAAAAAAATTAAAAAAAAAAAACACAAACAAAACAAAACTCTAGGGAAACCAGAAGAACACTTTTGGAAGTAGCGCTGGAAAAGGAGTCCCTTGATTTGGAAGAGACTCAAAATGCAATAAGGGAAGAGACTGTCACCTCAAGTCGGGTCAACTGCATGAAGTTTTACCCAATGAAGAACCTTCATTTGCTGCTGTGATAAGACTCAAAATGGGTTGAAGCAGTTGTAAAGCATTCAGTAATAACTGGAACATGGACTGTACAAAGTCTGAATTTAGGAAGATTGGAAGTGGACAAAAAGGAATAGAATGCATAATGATTAACATCTTAGGCATTAGTGAGCTGAGGTGACCCATTCTGAATCATAAAACTACATGATCTACCATGCCAGAAATGACAAGCTGAAGAATGATGTGGTATTCATTGTCAAAAAGAGCATTTCAAGATCTATTCTGAAGTAGAGTGTTATGAGTGATAGAATGTTATTACGCTGTATTCAAGGATATTCTGTTAATACCACTTTTCCTTGAGATAGCTTAAAACCTCTTTTTCTCTTGATGTTTTATTACTTTCCACACATTTGCATAAAAGGCAATAAATGCCCAGTTAAGAAATTTAAAAATATTTTTGCATTAGGCAAATCTGAATATATATTAGGCCTTAGTATAATGGATTAGAGGTAATGTTAGAAGATAGGATCATGTTTGGAGTCTAGCAAGACTAGCAGTAAAATTTAGGGCTCTGAATCTTTGTTAGGTCTTCTGCGACAGAAATATTTGCTTATGGGGAAAAAAAAATCTTGGAGAGCTACTTTATATTGTTAAAAACTGAATGCTCAAATGACTAGAATTTCCCATCATGAGCTGGGTATTGTCAGAGGCATCATATCTTACATTTAGTGTAACAGCAATCCATTATTGTAGAAATAATGTACATTCAGCTGCAAGCAGGTTCAAGAGGCAGAAGTAAATTACATAAACAATCAGAAAAAAGAAAAAAAAAGATAATGAAGAACTTCAAGGAGATGGACTGAGACCGTGATTGCAACAGTGGAGAAGGACATGGCAAAGACGGTGAGAATGTCATGTAATAAGGCAAAATTTCTATCTGAGAAATCAGATATTCAAAGGATCATGATGAGTCATATTTGATTTGAATGCCTCTAACAATAATATTCTGGAGAGAGGATGAAAGGCACCCAAGCGTCAAGGACTCTCCTTCATAGGGTCGCTATGAGTCACCTGTGACTTGACGGCACTTAACAACAACAATAATATTGTTACATGTATATGGAGAAAACTCAAGAACTGTAATTCATTGTTGATTTCTATTCTTAAGGCTTTATTAGCTATTTATCAAAAAGAATTTGGAAAGTAGTGCAGCTAGATGAGGGATTTAAAGTACCTTCTAAAATGGATTTTTAAAAAGCCTTATGTTTACCATTCAATTACGTAAGGAGCTTATAGAAAAAAAAATTATGTTATATGCAACAATAAAAATAGGCAATTAATACTAACAATTCAATTAGAATCATACCTCAGACTCTGAGTAAAATAAGAACGAATAAAGTAACTGCTAGAAAGAAATTTTAATGATTAAAGAATACAATTCTCACTCTCCCACACAGCTCAGAGCAATTCACACGGTAACATGAAAGCAAATGAACTCAATGAAATGGTAATGGATGATGAGGTTTTCAATGAGAGTCTTGTCTTCTTTCTCTCAGTAGCTAGAAATTGTTAGAAACTGTTGGATATTCCTCAGTGCTCAACCCCCTTAGGAACATGTTTGTCAAAAATAGCTTCTTTCTGGAGACATGATATCCAATAACTGGACAATTCAGAGTCTTAAAGACTGAAAGTTCCCCATGACTCTGGACCCCTTTTATAAGGCCAGTCCTTATTCAAAACTTCTCAGGTATTCTGGCTTTAGTAGACATTGTATCATAAGCCCAACTCTAGTTCTTTCCCTTCCTCTGATAGTGATGACAGAAATATTACCTAACAATTTCCCACATACCAATCTGCATCTCAGATCATGTCATCTCTCACTAGAGAACACAAGCTCTAAGAGTTGATAACAAAAGTGATTGCAGGACACCAAAACATGGATTTGGAGTGGGGTTACTTAACAAGGGAATGATAATAAGATTCCTTTACTGGTGTTAAGTGGGGTACAGCGTTGTTATGTACTGCTGAGTCAGAACCAACTCACTGCTGACCCTCCATCAGGTTTTCAATGAAAGTAAATCACAGAGGAGGAGACTACACATCTTTCAACCACATCGAGCAGCTGGTCGATTTGAATAGCATGCCTTTTGGTTGGCAGCGCAACTCCTTACGACAAAGCCACCAGAGCTCCTTAAGTGGGATACCGTTTAGATTGTGTAACATCGAGTCAGAAGTGACTCTTAGTTGACCCTTCCTGGATTTTCAGAGGCTTTAAATTGTGAGGGAGAAGACTGTGGGCTATGTAACTGTTAAAACTTTCACTGTTGCTCTCCTGGTACAGTATTTTGGTGGAAAGGAATACACTTGTGGGTGTGCTATTTCAGGCTTTTGAGAAATGTAGGTTAGTCATTAATTAAATAAAAGATAGTAGAATTAGATAGCTCAAGTAAGGAAATGGGGAAAAGAGAAAGGTTATATGGGACTACTCAGAATTTAAAAGCTAAGTGTGAAAGCCAGAAGACCTACTGGGTAGCATCATAAAAAGTTTCACCCTCTGCAACAGAAAGGGAGCAAAAACTGAGGACTCAGGGCAGGCTATGAGTCAGACAATATGAACTGGCCTATGACAGTAAAGAGTAGGACTAAAGGACAAGGTCAGAAAAACAAGAAGGTTAAGTTCTTAACCTAATCCATTTCAGAATCTACTTGATAGAATCATAACCTGATCCATAAGATAGGAACATTGAGGTTGCTAAATCTTGAATCCTCAGTCCCTTCAAGGTTTAGAGCTGGCAGTAATGATCTACTCTTCATTGTTAAGAACTAGCATTCCCTTTCAGTTATTCTCCCACATGCATTCTCTATGGAGTACTGACTGTGAGGTAAAAAGGCAAAAAAGGTGGAGAAACAGATGCACTAAAACAAAAGAATTTATTATCCACTTTCAGGTGGGTTCTGCACTCCCCAGGCCAGAGGCAAGCAGTGGGAATGGGAAGTCATGCAAGGGAAAGTTACAACCAACAAAAGTTTCGTGTGTGTGTGTGTGTGTGTGTGTGTGTGTGATGTATGTTGATCTACTCGGTGGTTAGCTCTCTCTATTTGGTGGTCAGCTCTCTCTACTTGGTGGTTAGCTTCCTGTAGAGGACATTAATTGGATACCCCCAGCCTGTTCCCATGTATTGAGCTGCCGAAGAACCTTTAAGTGAGTTGTGTCACGGCTGGCATTAAGCAGAAAGTGGACAGTGGTTGTGCTCCCTTCTGACTGGCTGCAGCATTGGAATGTTTCCCAAAGGGTGCATCTGCTCAGAATGCTGCCCAGCTTTCAGGTGACCTTTCACTGAAACTATGTTTGTTATCTAAGGGATCCACAATTATTCCCCTTCCCAAGAAAGGTGATCCAAGAGAATACAGAAATTATTGAACAGTATTATGAATATCATATGCAAGCCTCCAGAGTGCTTCTCGGAGGCAAGGATGGTGAAGCTTTGTCTCAGACACTTTGGGCATGTTGTTAGCAGAGGCTATTCTTTGGAAAAGGACATCATGCTTGGAAAGATGGAGGTCAGCAAAAGGGAGGAAACCCACAATGAGATAGATTTACACAGAGACTGCTGCAATGGGCACAAGTATGACAGAGATGGTAAGGACGGCATAGGGTAAGACAGGGGTCACATCTGTTGTTTACAGGTTTGCTGAGCTGTACTCAACTTGATGGCACCTAACAACAAGCAACAATAACACCACCACCTGCTCTTGTGGTCATTAGGTCAAGCTCTTACTCACTCACTGCTGTAGAGAAAGAGCCAACTCATACATGATCACCCACTGGGTTTGGGAGGCTATAGACTAAACAGGAGGAGACGGCCTGTCTTTTGAAGAGCTGCCAGATATGTATAACTACAGAGGTGTGGCCTTTGGTTAGCAGTGCAATATCCTACAGACTACACTCAAGAGAGGGGACTAAGTTTCTCTCTCTCTCTCTCTAATATATAATATATACTATGTAGCATATATAATATACAGTATAAAATATATAGCCTATATAATATACAGTATATATGTATAGAATAACTATAATAGAATATAATATACTAAATATACCATAATATACAATAATATATAATAATCTGGCTAGGGATAACAATAAAAAACAAATCTAAGAATATCCTAAAGAAGTCTATAACCAAGTTAACATATACTGGCAGGAACTAGGTTTGCATACACTGTGTTTCATTCATATACATTTTGTTTCACACACTCCTCTGAAGACCTGCTGAAAGGTCAGCTATGAGCTGGTTCTGACCTGACATCAGTGAGAGAGAGCAAAGGCAGGGGTAGGAGAATGGTAGAATAGAGATGGCAACCTGATCACATCAGACCACTCTCCCCTTGAATATGAATAGATAACATGGTTTGTTGGCATAAGCTGTTTTTACATTTCCTGTCATGAAAAGTAACTTAAAAATGCTAATAGAAATGGTATGATGACAACATCACTGGTATTTACTTGAAGATATAATCATTGACAAAAGATTACATCATGAATTAAAAGAAAATTTTAAGAATAAATTTCAAAATCAATTCAGTCTTGTTCCATTAGATTCTTCTAACAAATAAAATACTGAAAATTTTCAGTGTCTGTTCAATTTCTTTCCCAGAAAGTAGACACATAGTCAAGTAAGTGTGTACAAAAACATTAAGTGGTTTATGCTTCAATTATCTCCACTCATAGCTTGAAAGGATTAAGCTATTGCATTTTAATCATCCCCAAGTGCAGGAAAGCTCTCTTTTTCAGATGAAGAGCCCTCTGGTGAAAACTGGCATCAAAAGGAAGCCTTAGGAGTCTTAAAAACTTAAATTGAAAGCTTAACTATGTGAACTAAGCCATGCTAGGAAAAAGAAAAACAAAAGTTAATGATTAAAAACCAGCATACAACACATCTTAGATGAATAACAGTATGAAGGAAGAGGTTAAAATTTGGGATTTCTGGAAGTGTACAGGGTACAGTGTACACTGGTAACTCAAATGTCATTCTTCCTTAGTGGTTTAAATCCACCAGTGACTCCACAGGAGAAAGAATGGCAATTTCTTCCTGGGTGATGCACAGTCTTGGAAAACCAGTGGAAGATTGGCTATGAGTGACGGCAGTGAGAAAGAGAGGGGGAAAAAAATGAAGGGAGGAGAGAGAGCGCCTTTTCTTGTGACATTGTGATTTTTTTTCCCAAGAAAAATATCGCAATGTAAATTTTTAAGAAGTATTCACAATGCCACTTACGTAGAGTCTACATCCATGAAGACATCGTCTTTGGCTAACAATGTTAACATACTATATTCTCAAAGGAGAAAAATTATGGCCCACTTTTGAAAAATGTAACTATTATAACATTTTTAGTATCTTCTAAAAGCATCAAATTGCAAAGTCCAGCTCAAGTGTGTCACAATCCATACTGATCTTATGGTAGAACATGAAAGATATGCCACTCTTTTCTTTATATTTGTTCAACAGTTTATCTGTTCAGCTTTTCTTAGCCATTTCTAATAATGAAAGAGCAGGACATCAGAGTAGAATAAAAATACCTTTTACTTGCTTCTAGTTCTTCATAAAAAAGTACAGTAAAGGCCATAAAACTACCAAATTCACAAAGTTGAAAAGGCAAGCTACATAGTGTCAAGAATACTCCTCTTCCACACTGTAGTTTTTAATTACATTCTACAGCTCAGAGGTTATTAATTTATTAATTAATTTTTAAATTAATTTAATTAATTAAAGTTAGGTGATGTCCTAACTTAAATAAGGTATGAGCTCCCAACTTAAATAAGTAAGGAGAGCCTGGTACAATGAAATGATGAAATAATAAAATGCCATAGGGTACCAGTGACTGATGGTAACATGATCAGAGAGTAGGAATCAGTGACATAGGATGAAACGAAAAGCACATTCCTGTCCAAAGAGTGCACATCTACTAATCAATTCCATAAAAAATGTCAAATGGTTCTATAGAAATGCTTTATAGGCAAAAACTAGTATTTCAATATAATTAAGTCTTAAACACAGTATGAACCAAATAAAAATAAAAATAAGTTAAAATTAAGGGCCTTCAGATTGATATTTGCCCACTGCTTTTAAATTTATATTAAGAGATTATTGCTTAGGCATGCATTTGTTTACCGAGAACAAGATTTACTCCTTACACTTCCCTCTATCCAAGAATTCCAGCACAGAAGCATTAATTTTAGTAAGATGGTTTGTAGGAGTAGCCATTCACAAGGGTAGCCTTTCACTTTTAATTTCACAACCTTATTTCTAGATTTTCCTTCTCTTACTTTACTGAAATATTGGGCAGCACAGGAAGATTTACAGATCCTGGTGGACAGCTTTCATTAACTCCAAGTTAAAAGACTATGAACAGCATAGAGAGACTCAGACACTTTATTCTGAGACAGAGGCACAGGTTATTATAGACTTCAATTTATGGTAGACTTTATTATAGTTTTAATGGAAGACTTAGCAATCATGGCTTGGTGCAGCCATAGTGCTAATAAACATAAGACATATCACTTATCTGTATTCCCTCATCAGTCAAATAATGATTAGAAGTACTTCTGCTCTGTGAAAATGAAGGATGAATTTATGTAAGAATGTGTGAGAAAATAAAAACCTTTGCTGAAAAGACAAACTGTAAGTAGTACGCTACTGGCAGTTAATAATAACTGGCATTGAAGTTAACTACCTTGAAATAGAATGCCTCAGGGATTTATAATTTTCACTTGATGAGAATTATTAACAAATGAGGAATGGATATATTCTAATTAGTATGTTTTTATCATTGAAGATTTAAGTTTCACAACTTGTATGGTGAATTACTGAGAAGTGCAGTTAAGGTAATTATACTAAGTTAATAAATTTCAAAGACTTGGTAACATTTTAAATTTTAGTATTGTAGTACATTTGGAGAGCTTTGGTGGCTTACTGGTAAGGAATTGCACTGCCAAACCCAAGGTAGGTGGTTCAAGTCTACCACCTGCTTCACAGGGGAAAGATGGTAGTCTCTTCCCTTGCCACCTCTGAAAACTCACTGGAGAGTAAGTGGCCAATCATATATATCCAAACTGAAGATGCTGTCACAACGTACTTCTGTGTGATGCCCTTTAGTAGTGTGGACCACCTTCCAGAACATAACCTAATGGCTAGTGATTACCTGTTGTCAGGGGTCATCTAGTTTCTTTTGAATCACAGCACATCATACATAACAGCACAAAACACTGCCCAGGTCCTGAGAAATTCTCACAATTGCGGCAATGTTTGAGGACACTCTTAGAGTCATTATGTTAACCCATCTCATTATGGGTTTTCTTCTTTTTCATTGAATCTACTTTGTATAAAGCACGATCTTCTTCTCCATGGGTTGACTGATCCTGATAATGTGTTAAAATTACTTAGAAGGAAGTCTTGTTTCTCTTGCTTCAAAGGAACATCCAGGCTTTGTCTAAAGTAGATTTAAGAGTTTTTATTTCTTTTGAATAAAAAGATTGTATGCCAATCTATACTAAAATTAAAGGGCTAAGGGGGAAAAAGTGTTTTTAAACTACTCTCCTGAGCTATTTTATTGTCAAAACACTTTCATCTTTTAACTGTATGATTGGTTCATACTCATGGGGTTTGTTTATGTGAAAGAAGAAATCTCAATTTTGCTCACACAGTGGCCAAGCATTTAAAATTAAATTGAGTCTGAAGGTAATTTATTTCTAAGTAGCACAATTCAATTTCAATCAAGGTGATGAATCATTTAAAATTTATGAGCAAGAAGTTGTTTGGTGTCTGATAAATGCTATGTCACACTGAACTGCAAAATACAATACAGAAAACCAGCAGAGTTTAGCAGTTCATCCTGCCTGTAAAGCCAAGGATAGAGAAGCTGATTTACGAATTGAGTTATTAAAAATTATTTAAGGCATAGTCATTCAAAAGCAAAAATAGTTAATTTTAATCCAGTCTCGAATATCTTGATTTGTGCACTGTCTTCTTTTCTTGTCTGGTCTGTTGCCTCATATTCCCCAGAAAGCAACTTTTTCCAGACTGAATAATTTATCTATACAGTTTCCATGCATCACTTATAGAAATGGGGAAAGTAATGTGATTTTTTCTGAATCCAAAGTAGTATAGTGATACAAAAAAAATGTAGTAAGTTCCAGCAATTTGGAAAAAGTTATGCAAACTATTAACTTCTCTAGGCTTCATCTCCTGGCTTACAAAATGAAGAGGTTAAAGCAAATGATCATTAACATCTTTTTTTTTTCCACATCAGATCCATCCACTCATTCAACATCTTTCAAGCACTTAATGTGCTTGGGGTTTAACTAAGTATTACAAAATAAACACACATAAACACAAAGATAAACATAAATGATGCATGCTCATTGCCTTGAAGGTTGTTTTGGATCCTAGGGAGCTCTGGTGGACTAGTGTTAAGAAGTTGTGTTGCAATCCCTAAGGCAAGTGGTTCTAATCCACCAGCTGCTCTGTGAAAGAAAGATGGGCAATCTCCTCTGGTGTGAGTAACTGCCTCAGAAAATGCACTCGAGGATCTGCTATGGGCCAGCTTTGACTTGATGGCACATCACCACCATCACCATCACCACCACTACCACCCTCCCCACCACCAATGAGGAGAGAGATGTGGAAATAGACATTATCATGTGGTAATGACTCTGCTAGAATCATGAACATGTAATATGCCACCATCATCATCAGAGGTATATACTGCTTAGGTGAATTTCAGGAGAGTTCCACTAATGAGACAACATTTGTGTTGCTTAAAAACTTAACAAACATTTAATTTTATAAATGATTAATACTATCCGTGAAGCGCTACCTCTACCAACAGCTAACATACGAAGATGTTAGGTACCAACACCTAACATACGTTGTTTGTTGTTATGTGCTGTCGAGTCGCTTGCGACTCATAGCGACCCTATGTACAACAGCCCTAAACTCTGCTCTGTCCTGTGTCAATCGCACTGTCTCTGACACTCCCATCCCGATTATCCCAGTCACTGAATCAATCCACCTCATTGAGGGCCTTCCCCTCCTGCACTGTCCCTCCACCCTCCCAAGCATGATGTCCTTCTCCAAGGACCGGTCTCTCCTCACAACATGTCCAAAGTATGTTAGACGGAGCCTCAGAATCCTTGCCTCCAAGGAGCCACCCGGTTTAACCCTTTCCAGGACATATATAGCCTCTTAATTGAGTTAAAATGATCAGATGACTAAAAACTTTCAAGTTAATCCAACTAATAAACTCATGACGTCAAATTCATCCCCAAAGAAGATATTAGGGACAGTTTGTTTTATAAACTCTTAAATTTTGTTGTGTTATGTGCCACCAAGTAGGAACTGACTCACAGCTGAACCTCAAGTAGGTTTTCAGAGTGTGTATACTGCAGGAGGAGAATACTCATTTCTCTCCTTCAGGACTTGAACTGCCTGCCTTTAGACTGGCAGCACAACTCTATGCCCTTTATTACGTCAACTAAATATAGTATACCTATTAAATACATTTCACAATTAAAAAATTGTTCAGACATCTAGTCCAGTTGGAAACAATTTCGAGAAGTAAATAATTTTCTCAGTATTATGCCATTTAATTAATGACTAAGCCATTATCAATGAAATTACATAGCATTGGGCAAATCCATTGCAAAAAAATCTCTTTAAAGTGTCAAAAAACCAAAGATGTCATTTTGTGGACTATGATGTGCCTGGCTCCAGCTATGGTATTTTCAGTTGTCTCATATGCATTCAAACAAACAAATAAAAGAAAAGAACTCAAGCCTTTGAATTATGGAGCTGGCGAAGAATACGGAATATCTCACGGACCACCAGAAAAATGGATCAATCTGCCAGAATGCTCTTTAGAAAGGAGGACAATGAGACTACCTGGTATATACTGGGCAGATTATCAAGAAGGACCAATTCATGGGGAAGTATCCTATGAACAAGAGCCAATGGTAATAAGGACATTTAAGCTGCGCTGAACACGCAGGCAAAAAAAAAAAAAAGCCCAGGAACAGAAGGGATACTGAAAAACATGTTTCAAACAACAGATGCAACCTGAGATGTGACCACCAGTCTATACCAGGAAATTTGGAGGACAGCTGCCTGCTGGACTGTGTGGAAGAGATCCATATTTGTTCACATTCCCCGAAATGGTTGATCCAACAGAATGTGGAAATTGCCAAACAATACCAATACTATCCCAAGCAAGCAAAATACTGTGGAAGATCATCCAAAAATGGATGGAACAGTACACTGATAGAGAACTGTGAGAAGTTCAAGCTGGTTTTAGAAGAGGCCATGGCACCAAAGACATCACTATTGATATCAGATGGATTCTGGCTAAAAGGAGAGAATACCAGAAGTATATCTATCTGTGTTTTATTGACTATTCAAAAGCATCAGACTGTGTGGATCACAAGCAACTATGGTTAACATCAAGCAAAATGGGAATTCCAGAACAGTAATTTGTGCCCATACGATATCTATACCTAGACCAAGGTGGTGGTGGTGGTGGGGAGAGGGAATTGTATACCAATGAAGGAGTTTTTCTTTTGCATTTTGAAGAGAGGCATGAACTGGTGGGGGGTTGGGGAGGCAGGGAAAAAAGTGCAATAATGAATGAATGGAAATCCAAAATCTCTGTAAGTGTTCATTAAAATTAACAAAATAAAATAAAAAAAAGAAGTAGTTGTCCAAACTGAACAGGAAACACTGTACTGTTCAATATCAAGAAAGGGTGTGCATCAGGGTTGTATCCTCCCTCCATTCCTGTTCAGTCTCTATGCTGAGGAAACACTTCATGAAACTGGACTCTGTGAAGAATGTGGCATCTGGCTTGGAGGAAGACACATCTACTCCCTGCATTATACAGATGATATAACCTTAACTGTTGAAAGTGAGGAGGACCTGAATCACTTCTTGGAGAAGATCAAAGACTACAGTCTTCAATATGGAAACCATCTCAACCTGAAGAAAACAAAGTTCCTTATCACTGGGTCAATAGGAAACATCATGATAGATGGAGAAACAATGAAATAGTCAATGATTTAATGTTACTTGAATCTACAATCAACATTCTTGGAGCTAGTGGCCAGGAAATTAGAAGACATATAGCATTGGGCAAATCTGCTTCCAGGGACCTCTCCAAAGTACTGAAGAGAAGTCATGCCAGTGTGAAGACTAATGTGAGCCTGATTCAGGCCCTGATCTTTTCAATCACTTGCTATGGATCTGAGAACTGGACAATGAATAAGACTGACAGAAGAATTATTGATACCTTTGAGGTATGATGTTGGAGAAGGGTACTGAATAACCAATGAAATGGTGAAAGAAAGAACAAGTATGCCTTGGAAAAGGTACAGCAAAAGTGCTTCCAGGAGACAAGGATGGTGAAGCTTCATCTGTCATACTTTGGGCATGCTGCTAGGAGAGGCTAATTCTTTGGAAAAGGATATCATGCTTGGAAAAGTGGTTGGTCAGAGAAAGAAAGGAAGATCCTCAATGAGATGGACTGACATGGTGACTGCAGTAATGGACTCAAGTGTACCAGAGATGGTGAGGATGGCTCAAGAGAGGGAGTCAGGGCTGAAGTTCATAGAGTTGCCATGAGCCACATTTGATTCAATGCCATCTAACAACAACAATAACAGTGCACAAAGTATACATTTTATAGTGTGGTCCTGAGTTGATCCCAACTCCTAGTGACCCTACAAGACAGGACAGGAATGCGCCAAAGGGTTTTTGAGACTGAAATCTTTATAGCCACAGACTGAGACAGCCACATTCTTCTTTCTTCTGTTGACAGCTTGTGGGCTCCAACCACTGGCCTTGCTTTTAGTATGAAAGTACTTACCAATGTGTCACTAAAGCTTACATTATATTAACTAATAAATTTCTACTTTATTCTTCTTCTTCAGTCTTCTCTGCTTACTGTAATAGCAGAATGCTATTTATAGGGCATGTTAACAATGCTCACTTGAATAAAAAGATCTGACCTTTGTTTTTAATGTCAGAGGATCTTATGAGAATTGGCAAGTTAGCATTTAGAACTAAAAACTTATTTAGGTTTATTTATGTTATACAAGTAAGAAAATAAAAATGGTACCAAAAGTAAAAATAGAAAAAGATTTGCTTAGTGATACAGGAAATATCTAATGCTGTTTTATGCATTTGCAGTAATTAATTTATGGATAAATAACCTGTAAATTGAAAAAAAAAATTATCCCACAGATCCAGTTAAAAAACCTTCATCTAGGAAAAAACCCACCAAGAAGAAGCAACAATATTATTTGAGGTCAAGTGCTTAAATAAAATTCACTTGTTATGTGAAATTAGGATTAAGTATTTTTTTTTTATTTTGCAGATTAGTATCACACCCTGTGTTGTAAATGTGGAAATGCCTTTTTTGCTTTGATAGAAAAAGTAGAACAGTTAATCTAATACAATATGCTACAATTATCATCTTTGAAAAACCATGAAGGATTTTGACCATAAAGTATTTTGACACATAAAGTTTAAATAAACACCTGAAATGCTGGTTGTTACATGTAACCAAAATTATGATGTTTTGGAGATTTGGAAATTCTTTTCTAAAATGTTCTTATATATATTATTTACTTCTCTATTGAGGAAAATAGACAAAGTCTCTGCATTCATGGAACTCACTTTACCCAGTTGAATGAGGCCTCAGCCCACACCTTCTCTAGGACTGTTTCTTTCTGTGTACACTGAAGGTTTTCCAAATAGTCTTTTTATTCTTTTAAATTTCATTTTCTTTCTCCTCACCCACTTTATATATTTATTTTTTTTTCTCCCTTCTTATCTCTATTAACTCTCCAAGATTAGTTCTGTGTGTAGACATTTTTTAGCTTTTTATATTCATGTTCTTAGACTGTAATTGTCCTTTTGTGACTTTTTCATTCAGAAAAATTAAGTCTACACTCATTGTTGCACATTATTTCACAAAGTCTTGATCAACCTTTAGTGCTGCAAACTCTCCACTGTGTGAATGTAGCAGAGTTTCTTTAGCCAATTTTGTGTTGATGGGCACTTAGGTATTTTCAGCTCTTTGCTATTGTAAATAATGCTGCCATGAACAAGGGTGTGTGTTAGCTTATGCTGCAGCTACTTTTTCGAGGTATACACATAGCAGGAACTGCTAGATCAAATGGCATTTCCATTCCCAACATTCGTAGAAAGCATTAAACTGTTTTCCACAGTGACTGCATGATATTATGTTCCCAGTAACAGTTCATGAGAGTTCTAACATCTCAACACCCTCACCAGCATATGTTGTTGTTTTATTGACTACTGCTGTTTTTGCTGGGCTGAGATGCTATTTCATTGTTACTCTGATTTGCATGTAACAGCTTATGGATTTGAGAATAACTCCAGATACATCTTTCTTTAGTAATGGAGAAGGGACAAAAAGGCAATACTCTGTCTGCCAAATCTTATTACCCAGGCCAAAACTTCCACCACAGTAAACTCCTTTCACTGATTTCTCAAGTAATTTTTTTGGCTAGTGTGGGGAGTATGCTCTGCTCTTCCCAAAGTCTTATTTTGGGGTATAAACCTTTTCCTATTCCCCTGCTATGTGTAGGTGTGAAAGATTATCCATCTTGACAGACAAATCAAATTTTGGTTGTGGTTGGGTCCTCCTTATTCCTGCAGTTTAGTCACTGCAATTATTTAAAAAGTTCAACTGTCCAAGGGAATCGTGACACATACATAAACAGAAAAGTAATTAATAAAAACTACAGTTAAGCACACTAGATATATTTAAGTAATAAAAACTTCAAAACAGATACTGACATTGGGCTTAAAGAAGTCCTGGAAAATCTTATAACAAGGTTTTACCCAACAGTTCATCATTAAAATGAAACAAAAATGATAAAAAGTGAATTATGGTGTAGAAAAGTTTTTAAAAAATAAAAAAAATGTATCAGAGGGCTCAAGAGTAAATTTGAACCAGCAGGGGGAAAAGCAGTGAACGTGAATACATATCAACATAGATTATGTAAGAGGAAGAGCAGAAAGGAGAAATGAAGAAAAGGGAGAAGCAGTGCAGAGAACTATGAGATTTCAAGCTTGCTGATAGAAATGGAGTTGGGGGCTGCTGAAAAACAAGAGAGAACTAGAAATAAGCAGAAAAAGAAAAGAATATTTTTAAAAATAAATGAAATTCAGTGATTGACATTCAGTAAAGTAAAACTGTAGACTAAGAATTCTATATTCAACAAAAGAAATTTCTAAAAAATGAAGAAAAAAAGACATTTTCATATAAACCAAAGCTGAGATAATTTGCTAGCTAGCAGTCCTGACTCATAATTCATATCTACATAAAAGTATTCATATGCTTGTAAGACACAGTTAATAATGAATATTTCTGCATCTCTTAACTGGTTTTAAAAAGAATGGTATAAAATAGTATGGCTATGATTGCATTTTTCATCATATACTGCAGAGAAGAGTAATACAGTTGCCAGCAACATAACACAGGAAGTGAGGAAGGTAAAAGTTACTTGGACTAAGGAAATGACATCAGATGGTAACCTGATCCAAAGAAAGAAATGAACCAGAAATGGTAAAGAATGTAAATACATGCTTGCTTTGTTTCTCTCATTTTCTTTAATAGAGATAATAATTTCAACCATGTGCTGAAAATTTATAGTCACTATGTTGACCCAACTTAATGCAACACTTCATCAGGTTCTATGGCTGTAAATTTCAATGGAGGAGACATTTTCTCTTGACTTGGGTGGATCTGAACCACTGGAAAGGCACTCTTTGGTTAGTAATGCAACATCCTAGTGACTTTGCTCCCAGAGCTCTCTAATGTTTGGTATGTAACAAAAATCAACACAATCCAGTGAAGAAATAGGGGTAAATGGAATAGAGCTACACTGCCTTCACTCACTGTCATTCATATATATCAGAAGTAGAGTTTGACAAAACGTTTATGATGTGGTGTAGAATACCACGGGTGCTGATTATGGATCCTAGAAAAATGAAATCATTGACAATTTCAATCATCTGTCCATCTTTCATGATGGTCTAGCGTGGATTTTTGTTTTCTTGATGTTTAGATGTGTCAGTTAAATGCTTCAAGTCTACTGCACCTTCTGCAAGCAAGGCATGTCATCTACATAATGCAGGTGGTTGATGAGTCTTCTTCCAATCTTGACACTACATTCTTATTCACGGCGTCCAACTTCTGGAATTATCTGCTCAGCATACAGACTGAACAGGTGTGAAAAAGAGATACAACTCTGACACACACCTTTCTTTATTTTAAATTGCAATATTCTCCTACTCTGCTGAATCAGACCTGCCTTATAACTCTGTTGAAGCTGTCAATTATTGCATTTTACTAGGATACAAAAATCAACGCCCATGGTAGCAGCAGTCAAAAATCAAAAGATGTAGGGGAGCTCTGGTGGCCTAGTGGCAAGGAGCTGCAACTACAATCCCAGAGGCACACGGTTCGAATCCACCAGATGCTCTGCCGGGAAAAGGAGGGACAATCTCCTCCTGTACCAGTCAGATCTGATTTGATGGTACACTCACACACACACACACACACACACACACACACACAAAAATCAAAAGATGTGTTGTACTGGGAAAATCTGCTGCCAAGGACCTCTCCAAAGTGCTAAAAAGCAAGGAGGACAGTTGAAGAAGCCAAGCCACTCCTGATCCAGGCCATGGTATATTTTAATTGCTCCCTATGTATCTGAAAGTTGGATAATGAATAAATATGACTGCAGAATTGATGCCTTTGAATTATGAAGAGTACTGACTCCCGTGGACTGTCAAAAAAACAAGTGAGTCTCGTAGGAAGTGTGGCCAGGGTGCTCCTTCAAGGATGGTGAAAACTTTGCCTCATATACTTCTGAGGTCAGGAGGGGCCAGCCCTTGGAAAAAGACATGGAGAAAAAAAGTAGAGGGCCAGCGACAAACAGAAAGATCCTCAATGCGAGAGACTGACACAGTGATGGCAAGCACGGGCTTGAGCAAGCCGGAGACTGTGATGACTGTGGAGAGCAGGGTAGAGTTCAGATCTGTCCTTCAGAGGGGTTGTTAATCGTTGTCCTCAACTGGCCAGCACCTAAGAACAACAACAAGCTCTAAAGCAACCACTGAGCAGACAACTACAGGACAAGTATTTTACCAAAAGGAAAAAAAATTGTTGAAGGAATTAAGTTAGAAAATATAATATAGAGAGGCATAAAGGAATACTAACAACAAAGACATGAGTCTGGAGAAAACAAAACCAAAATGGCAGAAGAAAAAAATCATGGCACCAATCAAAATAATGTTATGATCAATAGATTATACAGTTCAAACAAAAGGTAGAGACTGTAAGATAGGATAAAGAATGACTACCAAATGAAAGATTTTAGTTTCTGTAAGGACACTGTCAAATTGCTATTCTCCTTGCAAAAAGTAACCTAAGCACTCCTCCTAATCAGCCACCAGTGGAGAAGAGAGCGGTATGAGATGTGCCTGGGGAAGTGGCTTTATGTTCTGGAAATAAGCAAAACTACAGGCACCTATAATTATATTAACATTCTAAAGTAATTTAGAGCATAGAGGTGTTAAGTTTCTTTAGGTACACTCAAGTCTCAAGTATGACTATGGATTGGTATTCATAGTTTGGGATTTTAAACATCTTATTCTAAGAATAAAAATATTGCTTTGAACAACAGGGAAACAAACAGCTATTCTGTAACGAGTTTTAAGAATTCATTTTATATGTTCAGTATAAAAATATTTGTTTTTAAAATAATGCAATTATTTCATTTTTTGGGGTTTGTTTATAAAATATTAATTCTGGCCTCTGAGGAGGAAAAAAATGTAAAGTTGTTGTTGTATACCATAGAGTTGGAACTGACAGATAGCTGACACCCTGTGGGGTCTTTAGAGGCAGTTAACCGCATAGGAGGAGAGTGTCCATCCTTCCATGAAGCACCTGTTGGCCCCAAACTGTGTCTAACTATCTTGTCGTTATACTGTGTGCTACTTTTAAGGAAAAGGTGAATTAGTATACGTGAAGCATATTTATTGTGCTGAATCAATGGGCAAATATCACATACTTTCCCCCTCTATTTTTATTTTACACTGGTTTGCATAAAATTTCTTATACATTGTGTATAATTCATGCACATTGTGTTGTTGTTGATTGCCATCGAGTCGAGTTGGCATATAAAATTCTCATACATTGTCTATCATTCACGTACATTGCCTTTCACACATCCCTACATTCACATTGTATTCCAAACGATCAATCATGTACGTTCTGTTTTATAAAACTGATCACCATCGATCTATGTCTGTTTTTCAACTCTGAAAAGGAAGGTGAGAATACTTGTCAATTTCAAGGACAGAATCAGTTTCATGGAATTGTACCCACAGAGATTGTTGAACTGATTAAGGTGTAGCTTATTATATCTTCAACAACAACGAAGTGGAGTTCCAGATTCTTCCATTTATGCAGAAAATACAGTATTTCTGTTTCAGTGTCTATCTTCAGAAATACTGAATCCTTGGCATCAGTTTAGGAGCATTTAGTAACAAAGTGTGAAGAAATATTAAACATGGTAACACAAGCTGCTACAAGATGTCATATCAGCTTTTGGTAAAAGACTGGTAATATTTTGGGACCTGATGGCTCAATTTACACCTACTCAATTATCCAAAGTTATTTCTTTAATTTATTATGCTTACTAGTTATTGTTGTTGATTGCCATCAAATCAAACATTACTCATAGCTATCCTATGAACAAAAGGCCTGAAGCGTTTCTGTAACTATTGTCGTTTATCAAAGTTCATAGATTTTCCAGAGGCATGTTGCTTAGGAAGTAGGTGCCACTCCTGCTTCCAAAATGCTTGCTAGTAGATCTCTTTTAATTTTCTTAAGTATATGGAGCGGGATGTCAGGGTGAGGAGAAGAGGAAATTCTATATATGTCTCTGAAGAAATGTTAAGGTTAATCTACTTGGAGCAAACACAACATTCAAATGGAACAGGTACAGCTATCAGCTGTTGGTAAAATGTGTTTGCTGCTTTCTGCTCTGATGGTAGAAGCAGGGAGGGAGGCAGAAGGAGGAAGAAAAACAGAATGAGGAAGGAGATATGGAAGACGAGATGAGAGAGAGCCAGACCATATGACATACTAGGATGAGAAAGGACACTTCAATTTCAAAGAGACACAAAATGAAGAAGAGGCTTAAAACTTATAAGGATGAATAAAAGGTGAGATTGGATTTAAAATATGAGATTGAGATTTAGGAATGTCTCACATCAATGGTTGTGATTACTGTTTTTCTGGGAGAAAGGTGGTGGTCAGGTTTTCCCAGAATTGGTGTGTTTCGTGCATGCGTGGAAAAAAAGGAGAGCAAGGGAGCTGGATCTATTTGCAAGAGAGTATTTGCAATGACACCCGAAGGATAAAGAGTGAAGGAGGCTGAAGAATGCATGGACAGAGATGGGAAGAGCAGATCGATGGGCAGCCTAGCAGTGCCAAAGAAATCCAAGATATTTTGCAGGGCAGGCCTGGGAGAATGAAGTGTAGAAAGACAAGAGGTGGTTTTCGAGAATGAGATACTTAAATGACTGGCGGTTTTGGAGATGACATATTTTCCAATATGTACACAGTGTATTTGTTCACAGCTGGTTTTTATAGATAAGCTGACATTAATTGCAAATATCCTTTAAAATATACATAAATGGTCACTAAATGCAAGGCTCTCACTAGATATGATAAACAGGAATCAAACTGACTACATTTGTGAACAGAGACGATGGAGAGTCTCAGGACCATCAGTCAGGACAAAGTCAGGTGATGACTGCAGAGCAGGCCATGAATTATTCATATTGCAAGTTCAAACTGAAGCTCAGGAAAATGTAAAAAGTGAGTGTCAAAATATGACCTTGAGGATATCCCACATGATTTTAGAGATCACCTCAAAATAGATTTAATGCTCTGAATACTAATGACTGAAGACCAGAAAAGTTGTAGAATGGCATCGAGGAACTCACAAAGAAAGCAAGCAAAAGTCATCAGAAAACAGGAAAGAAAGAGAAAAGACCAAGAGGGATATCTGAAGAGACACTGAGCCGAGCTCTAGAGCATAGGGAAGCTAAAGCAAAGGAGGACATGAGGATGTAAGAGCTGAACAGAAGCCTTCACAGGTCAGCTAGAGAAGACAAAGCATTCAAATGATATATGTTTTGACTAAGAAAACCAAAATAAGAGAATGCACTCAGTATTTCTTAAGTTGAAACAAAAATACTTAAGGAAAAAAATTTAAATGTCAAGTTACAACAGTGAAGGGTTCTATGGTCAATATATTGAATAATGTAAAAAATATCAAAAGATGATGAAAGGAATTCAAAGTGAGGGTACCAAAAGAACTGGTGTAAACACAATAATTTTAGGAGGTATCATATGATAAATAACCAGTGATATTTGAGAAAGAAGTTCACAAAAGGCATTGGAAAAAAATAAGCCTTCAGGAATTGATGGAGTATCAACTGAAGTGTTTCAACAAACAGATGTGCTCATTGAATGTGCTTACTCTTCCATGCCAAGAAATTTGAAATCCTAGTCAACAGATTGGAAGAGATCCGTATTTGTGCCCATTCTAAAGAAAGGTGATTCAAGATAATGTAGAAACAACTACATTAATATCATGCAAGTGAAGTCTTGCTAAAGATAATTAAAAATAATACAGTGTCAGGAAATTGCCAGAAATTCAAGCTGGATTCAGAAGAGGCTATGGCATGAGGGGCATCATTGCTGCTATCAGCTGGATCTTAGCTGAAAGAAGAGACTACAAGGAAGATGGTTGTTTTATTGGACACATTTGTTGGTATTGTTGTTGTAGTCTACTGTCAAGTTGTAACCAACGCACAGCTTACACTCCAGTGGTTTTCAGAGGATAAATTTGTGAAGAATCAATCATAATTAAATTGTGAAGAACGGGATTTCTAGAACATTTGATTGAACCTACCCAGATCATGTACACCGAAAAGCAGCAGTCATTCAAACAGAGCAAATGCTTGGTTTTATATGGCATAGTTTAAAATCAGGAAACTTATCTATCAGGGTGGCATGCTTTCACCATATTTATTAAGTCTGGATGCTGACCAAATAAGTTGGGCTATATCAGTAAATCAAAAGAGAAATTGCATTGGGGAAGTCTGCTGTCAGGGACCTCTCCAAAGTGCAAAAGTGCCAGTCTAGGGACTAAAGTGCATCTGATCCAATTACTTGTTATGCATCAGAGAGCTGGATAATGACTTATGACAACAGAAGAATAATCAATGCCTTTGAATTGTGGTGCTGGATAAGTGCTGAACATACCACGGACCACCAAGAGAACAAACAAGTAGGTCTTGGAAAGGGTGAAACCCAGGTGAAGCTCTGTCTCACATACTTTGGGCATGTGGCCAGGAGGGACCAGTCCCTGGAGGAGGAAATCATGCTTGGAAGGGTGGAGCAACAGCACAGAGGAAGACCCCGGATGAGATGGATTGACATAGTAACTGGGTTAATGGGAGTTGGTGAGACTGACTCAGGACAGGGCAGGCTTCAGAGAACTACTGTACATAGGGTTAATAGGAATTTCAGGCAACTTGATGGCACACAACAACAACAACAACAACATTGTGTTGCTACAAGAATGTGGCAACAGGTTTTGTGGAAAACTTATTAATCTGTAATAACCAGATGACCAGCCCTGCCTGCAGAAAACAAAGAAAATGCTGATGTTCAAAGCCTATAGCTTTCATTATGGATCACACCTAAAAATTAATCACATTTTAAAAAAAATCCACACGGAACGAATAAACAGCATCAAGATAAACTTAGGAAGACTGAAGTTGCCAAGGATTTCTTGTTAAATCCACAATCAGAACCCATGGAAGTAGCACTTAAGCCTCCAAACAACATGTTAGATTGGGCAAATCTGCTGCAAAGGACCTCCTCAATGGGTTTCTAGAGCAAGGATGGTACTTTGAGGGCTAAGGTATGACTGATCCAAAACATGGCATTTTCCACCACCTTAAATGCATGAAAGTTGGACAATCAAATAAGGATGGCTGGAGTGCTGATGTCTCTGAATTGTGGCCTGGTGAAGAAAATATACTATATATTGTCAAAGGAACAAACAATTAGAAGTTCAGCCAGAAACCTCCTGGAAGTGAGGATGGTCTCACATACTTTGGGTATATAAGCAGGAGAGAACAGTCCCTGGAGAAACAGATCATGTGTGGTAAAGCAGGGTCATTGAAAATAGGTGAAGAGCCTGCAGGAGAGGGCGTGACACAGTGCCTGCAACAATGTGTTGAAGCAAAGTAGAGAGAGCGAGGAAAGGTGAAGCTTGGGTAGCATTTCTATTGCACACAGGGTCTATATGAGTCACAAGTGATTCGAGAGCACCTTCCAACAACACAGGTAAGAGGGAGGAAATGAGAAGTGGGTAATTCAGGGGTGCAGCTCCTTGGGCTGGCCTGGGTCACTTCTGTGGATATTGCCATCATCTAAAATGATCATCAGGATTTAGGTGCCACTCTAGTAGATGTTAGATCTTCAAAGCAGCAGGAAATGGGTAGATGTTTATAATGAAAAACTGAACACAGGTTGGTGTGACAGGGTGGGGGTGGCAGAAGACTAAAAAAAGTACATTTTCAGAAATGTAGGGCAGAGAAAATTTACAAGGTGTCAGTGTAAGTTATCAACACTCATTTAGGCAGCATTGATCAGGTTCCACCTGAGGGCACAGAGGATATTTTCATGAACTGTGAAGGAACAGTGTGATGAAGCAACAATACAGGTCATGCAGTTTTCTGACCACAAAACTGGTGTTCTGCGAGAGAAAGAAGAATTTTGGAAGGGAGATCTGGGGTAAGCTAACTATGGACTGCCAAGAAAATAGATCTGTCTTGGAGAGGGTGAAACTTTGAAGCTCCATCTCACATACTTTGGGCATGAGGTTAAGAGAGACTGGTCACTGGAGAAGGAAATCATGCTCAGAAGAGTGGAGGGGTGGTGCAGGAGAGGAAGACCCCGGATGAGATGGATTGAGACAGTGACTGGGGCAATGGAGGTGGGTGTGTCAGAATTAGTGATACTGGCTCAGGAGAGGGCAGGCTTCAGAGTTGCTATACATAGGGTCGCACATAACAACAAAACAACAATAACAAGTGATTCACAAAGGTCTTGATGATAGTGATTCTTAACAGGTACTAGAAATACAACGTGAACAAGAGAGAAGATAGATCAACAGAGGGAGAACAGTAAAACGTCTTGGGGAGAGGGAAGCATTTGAGACAAAGCTTGAAAGGTAGACAAGTCGGACATATATAGGCAAAGCTGGATAGCTCACAAGTTAGAGCACCTGGTATCAAAGAGGAGTTAATTTTGCATCCCAGGGAACATTTTACAGTGTCTGAAACAAAATTCTGGTCATCAAAATTATGGGAGGTGAGTTATCCAACTGGCATGTACAAGGTAGAGGCCAGTGTTTCAGCTAATGCAGAAGGGGGTCCTTCATAACAAAGAAATATCTAGCTCACAGTTTCAACAGTGCTGGGATTGAGAAACCCAGAGGTACAGGGACTAGCATAAGAAAAGGACACGACAATGAGAAAAACTATGGCGTACAAAGAACAGAGTTTGCGTCATCTGATACGAAGGATTACAGCAGGGCAGTACGAGATGAATCTGGAAAGAAAGCTGAGGTAACAATGAATTTCGGCTAAGGAACTAGCATTTAATTTAGAGGAAAAAGAGGAGCCACTAAAAATTACTGAATAAAGAAATCACACAACATGACTGGAGGATAATCAATAATTTGACTTTTCAGTTTAAAGTAGGGTAGAAGCAGGTGAAGGGTGGGGTTGAGCGGGGGGGGTGGTTAATAATAGGGTTATATAATTTGATGGATGGAGGTGAAGGAAATGGGAAAGATCCGGTGTGGGGAAAAAACCCCAACAACAATGTATTTGAAGTTTGTAAATAAAGCAGTATAAAATAAAATAAAGAAAGAAAGAATGTGGAAAAATATTTTGAGGACATCTCCTGAAGCCAGAATTAGATGTTATGAGTTTTTCTACCTGTATTATAATGTTGAACAATTGCAGTTTCACAGGCTGAGTGGTTTCTATGAAAGCACTTTTCAATAAAATGATCTAAAGCATAAAAAAATAAAGATTATCTGAAACTGCAAAAAAGGTAGTTCTATGAACATCTTTAATCATAATTTAATGCTTAATTTTTATCTACCTGTTTGTCTCCCAGTTGTGTACACACAGACACACATACACACACACACACACAGAGTAGGTTAGCTTGGAGTTCAGACATGTTAAGCCACACTACTTTTAACAGCCTATCACACATATCCTTAAACTACTACCTACAGAGAACCGCCCCTCCCCAATTTTCTCTTTTCATTGCTAGTGGCAACTTGGAGATGCTAGAGAACAACACACACAAAATAACTGAATAATTCTTTATTTGAATGCAAATGTTACTACTGGATTTTAAAAATATTCACCAAAGCTAAAATACAGCTCAGCAGAGATATTTAGAAATTTTACTATTTTTAAAAGTTGTTCCTTAAGGTTATTTGACTCACTTCACTCAGTAGTTACTTTCTGTAGTGACAGTGACAGTAATTTACAAATGCCTTACTATAAACATGGACACTGATGGTCTAGTTGTGCCACGAACCCACACCATCTGGAGGTTCCACTCTATCAATTCCACAGGAGAAAGATAGGAAAGTTCCTTTCACACAGTTTACAGCCTCAGAGATCTGTGAGAGGGTCAGCTCTGAATTGGGATCCACTCCATTGGGTTTCTGAAGCTGTACATCAAACAGAAGCTGACCGCCCATCTTTCTCCCCCTCTGAGCCATTGGTGGACTCGAAGGGTCAGACACGCACATTCTCTGGGTTATCTATCTATACAACTCCCTAACTACTCCACTATTAGAGCTCCCTGATAATAAATTCAGAAAAAAGAATTTTATTCTTTAAGAAGTAAATATTTACTTGATTCAGGTTGCCCTTTGCCATCCTTTGCCGATAAAGAAATTAGATATCAAACAAGGTCACTAATGTAGTAATTCTCCCAAATGAATCAGAGCCTTTTTGACAGGTAAAGGAATTGAATCCTCTGGCAGGCATTCTGTTCAGAATGATAACCACCACACCAACGTGTCATTTATTTCTTTTCCAGTATACGAAATAGAGCCCTACTGACAGTGAAGAGCTAACAGTAATACTCTGTTTATACTCAGGGAAAGCTTATTCACCAGACAATGTTTCAGTGAACATTAATCAGGGAGAGAAATCCAACTCTCCAAACAGGAATGAAGTAAGCTATGAAAAACTCACGAAGCAAGGAATCCTCTACATGAGGAAGGAGGGAAATGTTTCACCCTCCACTTGCTATCAGCTCAGAGGAGCATTTCTCCCTATGCACAGATCAAAGTTTGAGTATTACAGGTACTCAGAAAGGCTGCTAAAAGCATAAGAAATGTGACCCAAGGTGCAACCAATTAGTATAATCTATTAGCAGGTAACAAATTCAGTGAAAATGAGATAAGGGAGAAATGGAACAATATCATTAAACGAGTGTTAACATATAGCTACACTTATTTTTCTTTTTTAGGAAACACTGTTAAATCTTTATAGACATTAGTCTCTATCAGAAAATTTCAGAAAGTCAACAATCTTTTCCATCTTTTATCAGCTAAGATAAAGCTGTTTTCCATTTCAAGGAGCACACACTTTCAAAGTACATTTTTAACAAACTAGTGTTAGCTTCACAGTTCTGTAGGACAAGTATATATTTTGTTTCTCTAATAGTTAATTTGAACTAATATTTTCAGAAATTGAAGACTACATATAAAGCAATCTGTCAGTGGATTCCTATATTCCTCTATATATACACACATGCTTTTACTATTAAAAGAACAGTGACAATTTAATGTTTTTTAGCTTTATCTGTTTAAATATCCAAATGGAATGACACAGATGCTAATCTTTATTGTGTACTTGTGATCTTCAGCACTATTCTGGGTATTTTGCACATGCTATCTTATCTTCTTTTATGCTGCATTCTACAAGGGAGAAACTATTACCACCATCTCAGTTTTACATAGAAGGAGTTTAAAGCTTATGCTAAGTAACTTTCCTATGGTCCCACAACTGGTCAGTTATACAGCCAGGAATGGAAGACAGACCCAGCAGACTTGAGTCAGCATAATACTCCCCAGTGGTACACTGGCTTCCTCTGGAACTGGCTTGTGTGCGTACACCCCTTTCCTTAATTTTTCAACTAGGTATTACCAAAATATTCACAACGTCAGGGCCAGAGATAAATCGGTGAAAAGCACTGTCAGTGTCACTTGATTCAAGAGTTGACTTCTAATTCAGGGATAAAGAAATAGAAATGAGCAGTTATTAACAGTTTCAAACTCAAATTCACTGTTGTCAATTTGCAATCAACTTATAGTTGAATTTCCTAGATTTTCAAGGCTGCAAAAATGACAAGGGAGGAGACTGCTCATCTTTTTTTTTTGAAGATGCTGGTAGATTCAAACCGACAAAGAAATGTGGCCACTGGATGATGATGATGATGATGATGATGAGAAGGAGGAGGAGAAGGAGGATAGGATAGGATAACCATTGGGTTATCCATGAAACTCCCTTTGGACTATGCCACCATGACCCCAAGGAATCCTACTGGCATAGTGGTTAAGTACTCCACCAATGGAAGACGATGGCAACCAGAACCCACCAGCTGCTTCATCTGGTAATGGGCACCAATGAGTGATTACAGCCGAGGGAACATGGTGTAATTTTATCCTATCCAATAGGGTTATTATGAATAGAGATTGACCTGATGGCACGCAACTACAACAGTGGTCAGTATACTGTAGGCTTCCTGGGGCGAGGGAGGGGAAATTCTCAGCTGCAACTTGAAGTAAATTTAACAATTAACCAAGTGAAAGAAAATGAGGGAGTTAGGAGTGTCTGGAGGAGTGCAAAGAGCCTGTAAATGTCATGTAGCAGAAGCTCACAGAAAGAGATGTGTTGTGATCTGAGATTGAAGGTTTTATATACCTTGATAAGGAACCTGGGATTCTTCCCATTAGTAATGAGGACACACTCACAGAGTTTAAGCAAGGATGTGATGGAATAAAATTTCTACTTTAGATATTAGGATGGCGTTTGGAGAATGAAGTTTATAGGAAGGAGACTAGTTGCTGAGTTAGGAGACTTAGAAAACCTATAATAAAGTAAGAAAGAGAAAATAGTTTTCTAAAGTTGAGTAACTGAAATAGGAAAGTGAATAGTTTCAGAGATGAAATCTGAGGACTATCTGGATGTGAGGAATGACAAAGAGAGGCATCAAGAGTGACTCATAAAAATAAAAAAAAGACTGGCTTTTGAGTTTCTGGCTGAACAACTGTGGAGCTAAGTCCACTGAGAATGAAGGCAAAGGAGGATAAGGATGAGGAGGTTTTGAAGGAGATAATACACTATTTGGTTATGTTGGTTTGAAATGCCTGCTGTTGTTATGTGCCGTTGAGTCATAGCGACCCTATGTACAACAGCCCTAAACCCTGCTCTGTCCTGTGCCAATCGCATTGCCTCTGACACACCCATCCCG
>NW_006399812.1:7081614-7119878 GCF_000299155.1 Elephantulus edwardii | reverse complement strand
AATGACTCAGTATATTCCTTCCATCTTCTTTTGATACCTCCTGGATCATTTAACATTCTGCCTAAAGCATCCTTGATTGTAGCAACTCGAGGTTTGAATTTGCTCTTCAGTTCCTTGAGCTTAAGAAATGCTGAACGAGTTAGGCTCTTTTGATTTTCCAACTCTAACTCCTCGCACATTTCATTGTAATATTTTGCTTTGTCATTCCGTGCTGCCTTTTGGAATCTTCTGGGTTACACGTATGTTGAAATTCATTAGGCAGTTAGATGTCCCAGGAGAGAGCTGGGATTGCTCTTCTTGGGTGCCCTTGAGTCGACTACAGCTCACAGATGCTCAGCGAACCTTGCTCTGAACCTCGCTTGCTCTATCTGGTGCCATCTTCATCATCTCTGATATACTTGAGCCTATTGTTATGGTCGCTGTGTCCATCCATCTCTGGGAAAAGAGAGACAAATTTGGGAGCCAGTAGCATAATTAATGTTACTGATGTAAGCCAGAATAGTGGGTAAGTCAATGAAGTGTCCAATGAGGGCTAAGGACAAAATTCCGAGCGTTGCTCACATCTCAAGAAGACATCTGCAAAGACTGCTATGAAGAACGAAACAGAAACTAGGACGAAAACTAGGAATCACAGAGGTCAAAGCAAGCAAGTTGTAAGTAAGCAAAAGTAATGTTAGATCAACTGGTCAGGGGACTAAGATGAGGCAAAGTGTAAGAGGCTTCGGTCAGTTCTGAGAGGTACTGACTAGATGTATCCATGAACCAAGATCAAAGAGGACAGACCATGAGGAGAACTGAATGGAACAGCTACAGATGAAAATAATTTTAAAAAGTAATCTATGCAAACAAAGTGGAGAGAGGATGAGAGACACCCAAGTGTTGAGGACTCTCCTTCATAGGGTCGCTATGAGTTGCCTGCGACTAGACAGACGGCACTTAACAACAACAACTTGCAAACAAAGGCCTGGTTTAAATTGGTTTTTTGTCAAACATTCTTCTATGTGGTCTAGCACTGGTCTGTGCATTACTGTACAGAGGTAACTCGTTGTTGTTGATGCTAAACACTGTGACACTGATGTGCCAAACGTGATAATGGTCACCAATGGTGGACAGTGTTTGCTGGAGCTTCCTGATTCAAATGAGCTTGGAAGCAGGAGTGGCATCCACTTCCAAAATGGCTTACCTCCAGAAACTCTATGAACAGTGCTTAAGTCTTTCGTTCAAAGGGTAGCTATGAGTTGTCTACGACTTGACGGCACTTAACAACAACAACATGCAAAGAAATTACATGGTTGACTACAATTTTTTCATGGGGAAAAAAAAATCAGGAGCATCCCAGACTACCTACAACTAAAATCTACTACCAGGAAATAAAAATAACAGATACGAATCCTGGAACTTTGAGTTTCAAATCAAACAAACTCAAACTGAAGTCACGGCTGCAGAGTCAGACAGCAACCCACCATGGAGTTTCTTAGACTCTGCATAGTTACAGAAACAGCATATCTGTCTCCTCTGGAGGGATGGGATCAAACATCACCCTTTGATTAGCAGCGAAACACTGAACACATCATACTACTACAGCTAATTCAAGTTTCAGAGGAAATGATAAAGAAGTTGTTCCAAGACTGTCTAGATACTAAATGAACACAGAGAATAAAGAGAGAATGCTGTTTCTTTTAGGTGGTGCTGAGTTGCCTTATGAGTAATGAACCTGAGCCCTTTCTTTCCTTTGCCATCCACATCCTCTCCAACACACCCGGGCCCAGTGCTGTAGTCACCATGTCACTTTCTCTTGCTGGGAGTCTTAGGCGCCTTGATTGGTGAAGTGCTCTGCACTTCTACAAGTAGCTTTCTGAGCGACACAGGGCAGCGGACCTGCAGCAGTCTCTATGCCAGAGGCTGCTGACAAGAAAGACGGGATCTCCCCACGGTTCTGCGGTCACGTGAGGATCAAGGCAGTGACTATCTCCCATGTCGACTCACCAGGTGGCCTGTGGCACTCCTCTGGGCCCTGCCTCATCTCTGTCTTAGGATGGGTTTGTGCCACTGTGTATCTGGCACTTGAGAGCACCCATCACCTGACATTCTGAGAAGGGCTCTCTTTACCTCTTGGCACTGTAGGAGGATGCTGGAGTGTCCTGCCTGCACCATCTCGTGAACTGGTAAGGATTCCATCCCACCAGGCAGACACCCTAGGTCAGGAGAAATCTATCCCAGGCTGGATGCTTTGCCCCTCGTTCAGTGGCCCAGTACCATATCCAGGGATAATTCCTGGGCCACTGGAAGCTCTGACTAGCTGCACATCTTGTCCTCAGCTACCTCTCAGATAAGAAGAAACTGTTCCATTCCTCGGTACCTCACACCATAAACTCCTGCTGGCCTGGTAGAAATTACGTGCCAAACAAAACACCTTGCCTCTGTTTACCTTAGCAATGGCAGCGAACCAACCAGACATCTACCCTCCTCCTCCACATACATCCCTCTTTATATTTCTCATTTAAATTTTTTTTTTTGCTTTACCATAATTTTAAAAAAAGTCTTCTTTTTACCTTTTTTCTTCCCTTTCCCTTGCCTATATTTCCCCCCTCCCTTTTGTATTTCTCCCCAACTTTTGGTTTTTCATTTTTCTATTACTGTTCACTTTTGGTTCCCCTCCCATCCTACCTGGCATCATACAGCAAATGTCAACACTACCCAGCCTCACCTCACTCCCTTCATCCATTGGGTATGACTAGGCACTGGCTTCTGAACCACCTGATCTATGGCAGACTACAGTAAACACCTCTGCACTTGGTCCTCAATAATTCTATAGGAACAGTGGATGGAGAACAGTGTATGTACACACACACACACACACACACACACACACACACACTCTCTCTCTCTCTCTCTTTCCTTCTGTCTCTCACACATTCTTCCATCCATTTATCACACTCACCAGAAGACAGGATGGAAAATCCTAAGAGCTGACGAAGCACTGAGCTGCAAAGCACACTAAAAACTGCTTAAGCATATAAAAAAATACATAGACAACATTACAATATCTCAGAGGTAACAGATAATCTCAATCATATTTTTTTTTAAAAAGTCAACCCCGAAACATCAAACTAAAAACCAAAATAATTCAGAGGACAAGATGGCACGAACATGTGACCAAGATACAGAATCAGAAAAATTTTTCAGAGAAGGAAGTGGTAGTGCAACTTCCTATTAAAAAAATGTAAATAATTATAGTTAAATAACTTTAATGAGTGGAGAGAAAGTTTGAGAAAACCACTGATAAAAATAAGGAAAACAAAGATAAAACTTGAGATGAATTAAAACTAATAAACCAACTAAAAATATTAGAAGACAAATGGACATATTGGAAAATTAGGAGGTATACAAAAAACAGCATACTGAAATCTAGAAGTTTAAGACTAAAATTTTAGAAACAGGTAAAACTTTGGTAAAACAAAAGGGGACAATTCAGCAATGGGACACAGAATTAAGGAGACTTAAAGAAAAATATCTAAAATCTACTATGTTAGAGGAATAATTAGAAAAAAGAATGAAAATGAAGAGTACTGAATGTAAATGGATTAACTGTACCAGTTAAGAGGAACTGAGTAGTAGAAAAGAAAACACAATCAATGCGTTGTGTATAAGAGACACATTACGCAAAAAGGCAACAAGGGACTTTAAAAAAAAGTAAAATAAATCAAAGGCTAGAAGAATTTTAACAAGCAAACAGCATTCCAAAAGAGCAGAAGTGTTAATGCTAACTTCTGATAAAAAAAATACTTCAAAGTAAAAACTTTATGTGACAAAGAGAGGCATTATATAATAGTATTAAGGCCAATAACAACAGGATTCAACTGTAAGATACATGACAGACCCCAAAATGCCTTAATCATAGTTTAAGAGATGCAAAATGAGAAAAAAAATTCTGTCATGTTACTGGGACACTAAAATGTACTACTTTTAATGAGGGCTAAAACAACTAAAAAGAAACATTACAAAGACACATAAGAACGAAATACAATTAACCAACTTGATCTAACAGACATATATGGAACAATCTATCTAATAAGAACAGTGTGCACAGAACATTCCCCAGAACAGGCCTTTGTGAGGTCACAAAGCAAGTCACTTTTAGACAGTCTTAAAGAAATATATGATTAGGTATTATTTGTATGACAACAATCCAGAATAAGAGGTCCATAACAGAGCAGACTTGGGGGTGGGAAGGGAGGAAATTGTGCAACAATGAAAGCATCTTTTAAAAGAGGAAAGCTAACAGGGGTAGGGGGTTAGGAAGGAAAATGTGTAACAATGAATGAATGGAAATCCAACTTTTCCATAAACTTTCATTAAAATGTCAATTTGAAGAAAAAAAAAGCAGGTCTCAATTAATTAAAAACCCCTGATATACTACAAAGCATCTTCTCAGATCACAGAAACATATAATTAGAAAATTGCCAGAAACATGGAAACCAAATTATTATTTAATTAATTAAAAAAAACCAGAATCAAATTAGAATGAAAATACAACATACCAAAATCTTTGGGACACAGAAAAGAAAAGCTGTGTGAAGAGGCCAATTTATAACAATAAACACATACATCAGAAAAGCAGAATTAAAACGAACACCTTCACACAACATCTCCTACAAAGTAGAAAAAGAACATCTATGAAAACCTATAATCTTCAGAAGAAAGGGAATAATAAAGATTAGCAAAACAATAGAAAAAATCAACAAGGCTAGAAGCTGGTTATTTAAAAGAGTTTTAATATAAATAACAAGGCACAAGCAAATTTAACAAAGGAAATAGAGAAGATACAAATAACAAGAATAAGACATGAAAGAGGTGAAGTCACATCAGAGGCAACGAAAATAAAAAGGACTTTATCAGAACACTGTGAGGAACTATACTACAACAAATTTCAAAACCTACAAGTTAAAACCAGAAATGAAGCAAACAAAACACCATCCAGAAAACACAGCTGACCTAATGAGCACAGAGGCAGAAAACAGAGGACAGTTCACCGTGGCACCTTTTATTTTCTCCTACATATATAACTTCAAACTTTCATGAATGTTTGCAGAGCATACAACTAGAATAGTTTTGGTAACAGAATCTGTCAAGCGATCTTTATACAGCAATATCAAACTGAGTTTATGACTTCTTAGCAGGTAATGAAGTCAGTTTCACTGATACGTTTAATGCAAAGGAAGTACACATTCTAGAGTTCTCAGGGAGCTCTGGTGGTGGCTAGCCTGTGGGGAGCTGTCCTGCAAACTCAAAGATTATACTTGTCTGGTAGTTCGAACCCACCAGCAGCTCTTGGTAGTTTGAACCCACCAGCAGCTCTGAGGGAGGCAATTTCCTCTCAGTGATTTAGAGCTATGAATTGGTACAGACAATTCCTATTGGCAGTGATTAAGCTGTAGAGGATTGGTAAGTACAGTTACGTTGGAGAGCCCAGAGGGCCTAAGGGTAGAGTTGCACTGCCAAACAAAACAAAGGCAAGTGCCATTCCACCAGCTGCTCCATGGGAGAAAGGTGGGCAGTCACCTCCCTTGTGATTTTAGCCTCTGAAAACTCGCTGGAGGGTCAGCTATGCATTGGTTTCCACTAATTCCAAGTCAATGGTATATAACAACAGATATATAAAGTTATTTCTGTGTTTAAAGTTTTGCACACATGTAAAGGCTTTAACGTAAAATATTGTTCTATTTCTCTGTCAGAAATGTACAAGAGCCACTGCATGATAGTCTTCTTATTTTGCAAAAGAGCATAGTGAGTCTCAGAAAACAAAAGGATTTGCTCAAAGTCTATGTTGTGAGAGAGAAAAATTCAACACTCAATCTGATTGAGTGCCATTGCTAAGACTTCTTCCTACAGAGCCTCCAATCAGAGCCACCAGATATGGCTGCTATATAATGCTAATTTACCCTTCTCACTTATGTGTGATTTATAAATATAGAATTTCCATTTGTTTCTAAATAATGCTTAGCTGACTTCAACTATTGTGCCTGATCTCAGCAGCTTTCTAACTGATCTAAATTCAGTTAGCTTTCCAAGTGAATTTACTGGTTACTGATATATAGGTGACAAAACTGATTAATCACACAAGGAGACAATACTTCTATTGACAGAACCTAAAGACATAATGTGAGTGGTAAATACATTTTCACAAAATCAGAGTATATTTGTGCACACATTAGTGAATTATCAGGGCTAATTTTCTGTGTCAACTTGGCTGGGCTAAGTTTTTTTTATTTGACCTAATTTTTAGGTCAAATATTAATCTAAGTGTTGTTATGTTTACAGATGATCTTCCAAGAGCAAAGATTTGAACTTAGTGCATGTGTGTCCACATAAATATGAATTTTTTAAAAAAATTTTCTATGATACTGTTGTTGTTGTTACGTACTGTAGAGTCAAAACCAATGTACAGCTGACCCTCCAGTGGGTTTTCAGAGGCAGTTAGTCCCATGGGAGGAGAGTGCTCATCCTTCATCTCCAAATAAACAGTCTTCATCTTCAGTAAATGTCATATTATAGCAAAAAAATGATCTGCTGTGGTTCTTATGTATTTTTCACCACATTTAGTGCAATACCTTAAACCATGAATAACAACCAACATGAAACATTACAAAGTGCCATTAATTATGTGGACAACCTTATACTTTTGGTGAAAATATCTTTTTATCTTGTATGAAAAATAAACCTTTGATGTGGTTAGATACAAAGTTATGTGTTCCTTGACTATATATGTTAACAATAAAATTTCTAGCCAACATTAAGATATTAATAGTTAAATTTTAGGGAGGCCAAAAGTTACACACAGACTTTTTTACTACGATGAGGGTGGGAGAAAAGAAGAGAAGAGGAATTGGTGTATTTAACCCCCAAGTTGTTAAAAAGTAAAAAATATGACCTTTAAATCTGCTGACGTTGGCAAAGATCAGCTTGCATAATGTGGGAAGCCTCACTGACTTAGTGGAAGGTTTTAAAAGCAAAAACACAGGTTTTATAAGGGAAGATTCTGTCTTTTTAATAGAAAAGAGAAATATACCAGAATTGCTCTCCTACCACATGATTTACTGATCTGAGACATAAAACTGCCATAATTTCCAGTCTGCAACATGATTACAACATGGTTTCAGATACAAGATAGCAGGAATTTCCAACCTGTCACATGCACTACCAATTTTGGACTAGCCCTCACATTTAAGTAAGTTCCTAAAAAATCAATGTGTCTCTTTCTCTCTCTTTTTATAATACTGGTTATGTTTCTCAAAACTATCGTAAGGAGAAAAAAGTAACATAAGAAAATTTATTAGGCACTTAAAACATATCCTATGTACTGCTGTGTTTCCAATATATGGCTAAAACATCATACTTTATACAACAAATTATTTGATGTAAAGGAAGAAAGAAGAAAATTCCCTATGTTGTTCATTAAATACAATAATTCATACACTGTACTTAAAAATAATTTAATATTTTCTAAAAGATTTCAAAGACAAGGTAATAAACAACCTACTGCTTTCTCTATGGAAATATAAGCAATATAATATCCATATTTGATACTCTAACAAAAATAAAATTTGTCATATTAATGTATTTTCTCCTCTCAGTTTGTCGTCATTATCCTCAACATTTGCTCATTTATTTTGTCAAAAACCACAAAAGCAGCAGACACTAGCAAGGGCATGGAGACTGGAATGGTACAACCACCATGGAAAGCAATCAGGGACTTCCTAAGAAAGCTGGGAAGAGAAATACCATTTGACTAAACAATCCTCTAGTAGGGATATATCTCAAAGAAATAAGATATGCACACAAACTAATATATGCGTACCCATGCTTTACAATAGCAACCCAAGTGCCCACAAATGGCTCAAGAAACTGTGCTATTTCACACGATGCAGCATTCAAATAGTGTGCTAGGCATCACTAAAAAAATTATCAGGAAATCGTGAAATACTCCATGACATGTGTGAATCTAGAACAAATTATGCTGAGTGACATAAGTCAGTCACAAAAAGACAATTATGGTATAAAACCACTATTATAAAAAGCTAAGAAAAAGGTTTAAATATAGACTGAATCAATTTTGACGGGCTAATAGAAATGAGGAAAGAAGAGGGAAATAAAAATTAATAAAGGTTTAAGTTGGGTGAAGGGAAAGCTAATACACAATAAGGAGACTGATTACCATTGTAATAAATTAATGACATTAATCAATGATAATCCATGCTATAAAACAAAATATATAAGAATATGTTTTTTATTATACTAGTTTATTTACAAAATTTGTATACATTGTTTTTCCAGACTGTCTTCCAATTAAGAATATTGGGCTGAAAAACCAATGTGATTTGTCAACTTTCACATCTTCAATTTGATTTTTTTAAAAAAAAACTCAAACCAACAACACTGAGCTTATTAGAGTACATTTTATATTTTAAATGCTCGAAGTCAGTGTTCAAAAGTGTGTGTGTGTGTGTAAGCATACATGTTATGTGTAAGATTATGTAACAAACTATAAACTGTTCAAACTAGGTACCAAATATTCATTCACTTTTTCTGAAAGCTTGAAATATTTCAGAACAAAAAGTTAAAGAAAGAAGTCAAGGTTAAATTGTTAACACTGTGTTCAAAGTAAGCAAACTAAAAGCAGATTTAATGTTACATACAATCTGTTAGCATTACAGCATGTATTAACATTTAAATATATTTAAACAAATAAAACCTACATTTTATATCAACAAAATAAAAAGCTATAAATAAAAACTGGTATTTACTTAGCTGGTAGCTATAGAGACAATATAAGAACTCCTTATGAACACAGAGTCCTTCACAAACAGATCACGGTGTTAAATACTAAGAGCCTTTGCAATCTGTCTGTAATAGCAAGACTTACGATGGAAGTATACTTCCATTGTAATAAGACTTACGAAGGAAGTATACTTCCACAAAAGGGAATACAATTTCAATTATGCTGTAGATAAGGCAGATTCAAGTACTGAGATGAAAAGGTGTTTAAAATGTTATGTGAACAACAACAAAAACATGGTATATGAAAAGAGGAAGTTAAAAATAGTATGTCTAATAAGACCTGTCTTTTGTAACATGTTTTAAAATTATGACATAACTCATACACACCAAATATATAAAAAAGAGTAGTATGAATATTTACACACCCTTTACTTTAAGAAATGTGTGTCTGCATTGACCCTATTTTCATGCACCTGCATAAAAGTTACTTTTTCTTTTTTATTAATTTTAATAAAAGTTTACAGAGACTTAGGGTTTCCAGTCATTCACTGCTGCACTTTTATCCCTGCTCACCCCACCCTCCCAATTCACTCTTCTCCTTGAAAAGAAAAACTCTTTCATTGTTACGCAATCCCTCCACCCAAGTCCACTCCACTATGCCGCCTTCACTCTGGACTTCTGTAATGACAAGAATACCCATTCATATGTCCCTTTTAAAAAGTTCCCTCCCTCATCTGTTTCAATGCAATAAATATACATCATTCCTCCCCTCCTTTTCTGTCTTCCCTCAACCTCAAAGTCAGTCCCGTTTTACAAGTGGCCCTTTTGTGACTGAGATATTTCACTCAGCATAATGTCCTCTCAGGTCATCCATTTTACATAATATTTCATGAGTTCCTTGTTTTTCAATGCAGCATAGTATTCCATTGTGTGAATATACCAGTGTTTCCCTGTCCATTCATTTGTTGATAGGCACTTGGGTTGTTTCCAGTTCTTTGCTACTGTGAACAAAGCCCCAATAAACATGGGCATGCACATATCTGCTTGGGTGGCAGTTATGGTTTCTTTAGGTAAATTCCCAGTAGAGGAATTGCTGGGTCAAATGGTATTTCTATTTTCAACTTTTTGAGAAAGCGCCATACAGCCTTCCATAGTGGTTGCACCATTTTACACTCCTACCAACAGTGAATAAGGGTTCTGGTTTCTCCATAACCTCGCAAGCATTTGATGTTTGCTGTTCTGCTAAATTTTGCTATTCTTACTGGGGTGAGATGGTATCTCATAGTTGTTTTGAAAAGTTACTTTATCTTATTCCTCTCTCTTTTTTATGCTTCTACTATACATGTATGCACATACATAGACTATATTACTTAGGTTATATAGTTTTGAACTTGAATGATCTCATTCTCATGAGAATTTTTTTTTGGGGTCAATATTCATTTGAAAGTGATTTATGCTAATAAGCTTCAATTCTTTATTTTTTCTGCATAATCAGAACAGTCTTTTCACTTAATAGTTTTAAGAGCATAAAATATTCAGGTTTAATGGGTTGTCTCTGCTTTCTAAAGATGTTGAACATGTAAGTTTATTGGTATTGTCTATTTCTTTGGTAAAATGTGTTCATTTTTCCAGTAAAAATTTTGACCATCTTTATGAGTAAATCTTCTTAAAATACATAATCAGAATTTATTGCTTGTCCTATGCGTTGTAAATATCTTCTCCCAATTCATGACTGTTTTTTTAACACATTCCTTACACCATTAAAAAGAGCCCCCCAAAATTCACTACTAACAGCGTTAATTTACATAGGTTTTCAAGATATAGGAGACTTCTGTATCACATGTGCCTGTAATGTCTGAATATATAAAATGAACATGTATAACATCATTACTGATCTAGGGTCAAGTTTATATTAATAAAAATTTTTATGTGCCTATTACGTTCTATAGATTCTCAAGAGTTTTGGGATAATACTATTAACAACACCATTGTTGCTGGCAGTGGTAGAGTTAGCTCAAACTCATAGGGATCTTTGTACAACAAAACAAAGCATTAAGCAGTCTGCACCATCCTCAGTCACTGTTAGGTCTGACTTCATTGTTGCAGCGATTATGTCAATCCATGGGGCTGAGTCTTTGCTGACTGCACACACCCTGTTTCACTGCACATACATCATGCTGTCGTTCTTAGGTGCCATTTGAAGGCCGTCCTATCCTGCACCACCTTCACGAGCTCTAACATGCTCAATCCCACTGTTATAGTCACTGTGTCAATCCATCCCACTGAGGGCTGCCTTCTCTTTCTCTTACCCTCCACTTTGGCTAGCATGATGTCTTTTTCCAAGGACTGGACTCTACTTACAACTTGCTCCAGGTAAGTGAGGTAAAGTTTCATCATCTTTGCCTCTAAAAAGCACCCTGGTTGTACTTCCTTCAAGATAAACGTGCTTCTTCTTTTGGCAGCTCATGGTATATATATATTCAGTACTCTTCTTCATCACAATTCAAAAGTATTTATTATTCTGACATCCTTAGTCACTGTCCAACTTTCAGATGTATAGGAAGCAACTTAAATTTTCGTAACAGTCTTTAACAATCAATTTTCCCAATGAAACACACCTTTGACCTCTTTATTGATGATACCATGGTTGCTGACTATGGATCTAAGTAAAATGAAACTGTTGACAGCATCAGTCTTCATCTAACATGATGTTGTCTACTGGTACAATGGCAAAGAATTTTGTTTTCCTGATATTGAGGTGTAATCAACAGGGACATTTTTTATATCCTGCAGCAAGTGCTTCAAGTTTTCTTCCGTTTCAGCAACCATATTTGTGCTATCTACATAACGCAGGCTGTTGATGAGTCTTCCTCCAATCTTGATGCTACATTCTTCTCCACATAGAACAACTTCTCAGATGATTTGCGCGGCAAACAGAATATAGAGAAAGGATACAATTCTGATGCACATCTTTCCTGATTTTTAAACCATGCTGTGTTCCCTTGTTCTAGTTGGAAAACAAGTTATTGGTCTTTGTGCAAGAGCACAAAGTTTTTTGGGTATCCCGTTATTCTCAATGTCATTAGTCATAATTTGTTTACATCCACAGGGCTGAATGCCCTTGCATAATCAATAAAACACAAGTAGATATCTTTTTGGTATTCTCTGCTTTCAGTCATGACCCACTTGATAGCAGCAATGATAGCCTTCACTCACGTCATAGCCTCTTCTCTATATAGCCTAAATATCTGGCAGTTCCCTGCTGATGTTTGATTTTTTTGAATCATTGTCAGCAATACTTTATATGCATGTTATAGTAATGATACTGTTTGATAATTATGACATTATTCGATGGGAAAAAAATACGGCTTCCCCCCCCACCCCCAATCAGCTGGCCAGGTAACTGTCTTCCAAATTTCTTGGCATACACTAGTGGGCACATCCAGGGCTGCATTTGTTCCTTGAAACATGCCAACTGTATTCTTCAAATTCTTGAAGCCCTATTTTTTGACAATGCCTTTAGTGTACCTTAGACTTCTACCTTTATTCCTTCTATCTTCTTTTGGTGCTTCTCAGATCATTCAAGATTTTTTCCACAGAATCTCTTAGCATTGAAACTCAAGGCATGTATTTATTTTTTTCAGTTCTTTCAGCTTGAGAAATGCTGAGCACGATGTTCATCCCTTTCAGTTTTCAAACTGCAGCTTTCTGTACACTTTGCTTTAATACTCTGTCCTCTCAAGTTGCATTTTGAAATCTTCTGCTCATCTTTTTTACCCCACCATTTCTTCCTTTTGTTTTAGACTCTCTAGGCTCTGGTGCAATTTCTGGAGTCTCTTCAGACATCCATTTTTGTCTTTTCTCTCTCCCTTGTCTTTGTAATGATTTATTGCTCTCTTCATGGATGGATGTCCTTGATGTCATCCCACAAGCCAGCTGGTCTTTGAACATTAGTGTTTAATGCATCAAATCCGTTCTTGGGATGATTTTTAAAATTCAAGTGGAACAGACTAAGGGTTGTATTTCAGTTCTTGTGAACTTGTTTTCATTTTCTTCAATTTCAATTTAAAATTGCACATGAATAATTGATG
The DNA here is from genome assembly GCF_000299155.1 of Elephantulus edwardii. Classification (NCBI taxonomy): domain Eukaryota; kingdom Metazoa; phylum Chordata; class Mammalia; order Macroscelidea; family Macroscelididae; genus Elephantulus; species Elephantulus edwardii. The sequence continues at coordinate 7,107,009 of NW_006399812.1, read as the reverse complement.
ATTAGGAAGCTCTGGGGGCCTACTGCTGAGAAGCTGCGCTGCTAACCCCAGTGCACATGGTTCGAACCCACCTGCTGCCCCGTGGAAGAAAGAGAGACATTCTCGTCCTGTGTGATTTACTCTCTCTAAAAGCCTGCAAGGAACTCATGCAATATTATTCAAAATGGTTGACTCTGGAGAACATTATGCTGAGTGAAATATCCCGGTCACAAAAGGACAAATATTACATGATGCCACTGTTGTAGAATGGGACTGTCCTTGGGGTTGGGGAGAGACTGAGTAAGATGGGTTCAATAATGTATACTGCACTGAAACAGAGGAGGGAGAAAACTGTTTAAAAGAGATATATAACTAGGTATTTCTGTCATCACAGGAGTCTAGAGCGAGGGCTACATGGTGGAGGGGACCTGGGGGAGGGTTTGTAAAACAATGAAAGAATCTTTTCTTTTACTTTTCCATAATTTTTGACTCATGTACTTATAACTTGTTAGTCAAATTTGTGTCTTCTAGGTTGCAACACCCCCATGATACATCTTCAAGGATATGAACATGTACGGCCAAGCACAATCAACAAGAGTGCATCTAAATTCCAAAATCAATCTCCATAATAGTCTATGTGTTTCCTACTGCCAAAGGGGCCCTTTAGAGTAGTGAGAGAAGATCTTCACCCTGAAACCCATAGCGTCCCTTTTCAGCAGGAAGTAGCTAAGAGAATACGCCGTCCCCTTTTCCTTATGACTCAGGGTGAAGTCTCTCTCAGGGAGGAGTGATAGGGAATGGCAAAGGACACACTGACAAAGAAGATTAATCAGAACTGGCTTTGACAAGCACTGTGGCATTTGGACCAGAACAAACTGGGAAGAGGGTAGAGAGAATAGTGCAACAATGAATGAATGGAAACCCAAAATCTCTGTAAATGTTTATGAAAATTAATAAAATTATAGGAAAAAAAAGCCTGCTGGAGGGCCAGCTATGACTGACCCTATGGTTCCAACTCCAGGGTATATAACAACAACATGATTTGACGGTAGGCAATTAAGATTTATGACAGACTTTATGTACAATAGAATTTTCACTGAAATACTAGAGGCAAAAAAGGCTTATTGGTTCCATGGTTTATCTTAGTTCCTTAGCCATCCTATGCTTTATCCATAATACATGCAATTGCTTAGCACATATCAGCAGGACTTCATACGGCTGTTGTAAGGATAACATAAGCAGATAAGTATAAAAATATTAGAATAGGACTGAGCAAATCTTAGGGTTCAATAAATAGTTATTCCTCTAATTACTAATTCATGGCACTATCTTAGATCAACATCAAAGATTTTTTGGCAGATTCAGTGCTTTGATAAGACTTTTTCTGGGGGAAGGTTGGTGGAAGGAGAAGGATGGCAAGGGTGGACGAAGAGGCATCATTCATGTACACCCTGGTACTCACAATTGGTAGCATTAGGTATGAAGTAAGTTGAGCATGTATAATATTGCTAAAGTTTCTCTCAGAAGTTTTATTAACATGTGTACGAGTAACAGAAATTAAAGTACGCTTGCAAGCAGCCCATTTTCCATCACTTTTTCTGTCTCTTTATCAGAGAATATAAAGATAATTATCAGAAACAACTGCAGTTTTTAGTAAAGAGGTCTCTTCATCTTTCTGGATAAAGATCAACTATTATTTAGAAGAGCCTGTGGATCAGTAGAAACTGAAGGCACTCAGAAGTATTCAGAAGACAGCCTGACGATATTATAAGGGCTGGCCAAGTTTAATCTGTATTTTTTTGAAAATGAACAAAACTCTTCAAAATATCTTCATTATTTTCTATATCTGTTCATATGAAATCCCCTGAGTCAAAGTTCTTACATTTTCTATCAATTCTAGGAAATCCCTTGTGGAGTGTTAAAAAGAAACCCCATCCAACAATGCAGGCCTGAAATTCAGTGAGCAAACATCAATTTCATCAATCGCTCCCTTTGCTAGCTATTAAATCTTCAGCTGAGAGATGTCTATCAATTAAGAGGAGTTAAGCTCCCTGCCGTGGAGTCGATTCACACTCTCAGTGATCCTCCTTGGGGTTCTGAGACTCTAAATCCTAACAGGACTGCCCAGCTTTCTCTCGAGGAGCCATGAGTAGATTCGAACTGCTACACCCCTTAGATTTTTGATGAAAAGTGCAATAGTTAATGGACTACATTACCAGAGCTCCGCAGGAAGAGTCAGAGCACTTAAAATATCCTGGCCCTTCTCTAGTTCTATTTCACTGCTAAAGTATAACTTCTTGTTGTTACGTGCTGGCAAGTCACTCGTGACTCATAGCAACCTTATGTACAATAAATAGCCTGGAACTCTGCTCTATCCTGTGCCAACCTTATTGTCTCTGACACACCTACCCTCATTACCCCAGTCACAGAATCAATCTATCTTATCCAGGGTCCTCCTCTCCTGCACTGTCCCTTCACCTTTCCAAGCATGATGTCCCTCCTTGCACCTATTTATACTTTATTTATACAAAGAAAGGCATCACAAGGATTGGCATCACTCAGTGCAGTAACTCATGGTGTCACCTTGTCACCTGTGGGCGGGGAGCCCAGGCCTTCCCCACCCTCCTTCTGTGAGTCCCGCAGTTTCTCTCCTCTCCCATTGGCTATGGCAGAGACTTTCTCCTCCGCCTCCCAGACACGATGGTTTGCCCACCCTACCCTGACTGGTGGGTGATAGGATGTGTTTGCAGAGTTACTGCACTGAGTGGGGGGTAACGTCAACCCTAGCAATTCCAATGCCTGCTGGCCCTGCCCCTTGCATTGCCAGTCCACCTGCCATCACTGACTTCTGGGGTCATCTGCGTGTCTTACTCTCTGTAGAGGGGCACCACTATCAAATGCTATCCATTAAGGCCTTGTATGACAACAGATGCTGGAATAGGCTCTAAGAAAATGGGAGTGAGAAGTAGAAATAGTGGTCCTCACTAGAAATAGTGAGAAGAACACTCAGAAGACGCTGCCATCATGGACTTTATAGTGTAGTATGGGGGGACAGAAGAAAAAGAGTAAGCAACTAAGTAGATCTTAGCAGGTCAAAGGATTTAGGAGAAAGCAGAGTAAGGGCAGAGAGTGCTTGAAAGCTGCAAAGTTGAACACAGCATGTCTCACTCGGAAGATAACATTTGAAAGAGATGAAGTGTATGCATTTAAAGGAATAGTTTGAAGGAGGTCATGGAATAATACATCCCAGGAACAATATCCATGGAATAATATCATCCCAGGCAGAGATGGTAGAGACTCAGTGGAAGCCCGGGGATTGGCCTTGCCACGTATTATTATGAAACCGCACAAAACCCCGAGGGGTTTATGCAAGTCAAAAAAAGGAGAAGAACAGGTTATAGAGGTAATGGTACTCCAGGTTTACGTGGTGCCTTTTTAGGAGGTCACTTTAAGGACTTTAGCTATTTCTCTAAATGCAATGAAAAGCTACCAGAAGATACTGAGCTAATAGCAATAAAACTCAGTTTTCCAAAGGCCCACGGTGGCTCATGTGTTGAAAACAAGCTATGAAGGAGATCTGGAGAGAGGGCAAGGTCAGAGAGGAGTAATTGTGAAAACTGTAATAACCAGATGAGAAACTATAATGTTAGCTGCTGGCTGGCTGCCATGGAGGCGACAGGAAGTGAATAAGTTGAGGACATGTGCAATGAAGGTCTAACAGAAACAGAATGCCAGGATGGCGGCAAAGTTTGGAGAGAGGAACTGGAAGTATGGAACTGTTACTCAGTAAGACGGGAAAGATGGTACCTGAAGAGGATGACTGGGAGAAAGAGCAGAGGTGAAGTTTGGGACATATTATGGCTTGAAATGTCTATCAGATGTTATATAAGTTGAAGTGGCAGTTGCATATTTCACATAGAATTCCGGGAGGAAATTCAACTTGGACACATACATCTCAGAGTTGTCAGCAGATCCTCCAGTGGGTTTTCAGAGGCAGGAAATCACTCAGGAAACTGCCTATCCTTCTCTGATGGAGCATCTGGTGGATCCAAACCACCTATCTTTGCATTGGCAGCACAATTCCTTACCATGAAGCCATCAGAGCTACAAGATTTCAAATTCAGAGGAAGATTTAGAGCAAGAATCTTGCATAGTTCCTCCAAACAAAATAAAAACAAATGATCTGCTGTGCATTTCTGTACAACTTGGGCCTTTAATCTATTGAATTAAAAAATATTTCTAGGTCAATGTGTTTAAAAATTAAGGATAAACTTTTGAATAAGGAATAATGATGTTATGCTATAATTGTATCACTGGAGTGCATGTAACATTTGAGTCTAATCTTGTCTTTCATCTTTTAACTCCTAGTAACTATCACATGCCAAGAAGAGTAGAGGCTCAGTAACTATTAAACTTGATAAATGAATGAAAAGGGATGTGTGACATCCCAGAATTTTACAGGCCATGTACCTTTGCTTTCCCAATGACACACAGTTACCATTTAAATGGCTTACAGAATTCACCTCCCCTGCTCTTTGCAAAAAGAAGTGAGCAAGGGGGCATTCTGGGTGTGAGTTATCTCTCTTACAGTAAAACTTCTTTGTCTTCACCAATAAATGGGAAGCTAAAGGCCAGTAAAAGTTTTCCAATTTTGTAAAAAGTAGCTAGATGATCTAACACAGAAAATGATAAGGGCTTCTGGGGGTTAAGGACTACATATTTCATATAATCTCACAAGAGATCAGCCTCTAAATTTTTCTTATTAGGCGATATCTCAGGGTCTGATGCTATAATCATGACACATATTTGGCAGTAACAAGAAAGTGAAGGGTGTAGAAATAAGTGCTCAGAGAGATCTTCATAATCTAATTTGTCACAACCAATATATTAGCTTTGTTTGATATATGTACGCATCAGAGATATTTTATACACTCTCCCATTACTTTGTCCAATGACCTCAGTTCCTGAGAGGCATTCAGTTGCCTATGGCAACAATTTTCAAGATTACAGATCTCAGTACACTTTTGTAATTTGTTAGTAACAACTAAGGACCCCAAATTTTATGTGAGCTACAGGGATTGACATTTACCATACTGGGCATTAAAATATTAAAATTCACATATACAAGCTTCAGAAAGAAACTGGATCATTTTATAAAATCTCTAGAAAACTATTCTGTACAAACTAGAAGAATGGCATGAAAAAGGCAACAACGGTTTACAGCAAACCTAATTTCAGTCTTGCAGATCTCTTGGTAGTTTTGGGGATCCTAAGGGATTTCCACAACATATTTTGAAAATTGCTGGCCTAGGAAAAATTAGGGTTATTACAGCAGGAATGGAAAAAGGATCAATATGAAGCATATGTTTTCCAAAACAGAGCTTTTACTCAGAAAAAAAAAAAAAGCATTACAATCATAAAGTACACTGCTACTGTTAGGTGCTGTTAGGCCAACTTTCAAGTGACCTGATGGTTACAGGGGAGACATGTCTCAAGAGGGTTTTCTAGGCTGTAACTTCCGAGGTAACATGCTAGGTCTTTTGCTTGTGCAGCTGCTGAATTAGTTCAACCAACCAGCCAGGAGCTGACTTCTTAACCACCACACCATTAGGACTTTCCCTCAGAAGTCCTTCTAAGTATGCTTTTAATAATTGATAAAAGGTAATAAATAAACAAGTGAAAAGATAAAAAAGGGAAAAAGTATTTTCAAGGGAGAACTCATTTGATACATTATATATTTTGATTTCTCTCTCATAAAAGTACCACTTACATGAGAATTTCCTGAATAACTTTGTTGTTGTTGTTATGTGCCGTTGAGTCGCCTGCGACTCATAGCGACCCTATGTACAACAGCCCTAAACTCCGCTCTGTCCTGTGCCAATCGCACTGTCTTCGACACTCCCATCCCAATTATCCCAATCACTGAATCAGTTCACCTCATAGAGGGCCTTCCTCTCCTGCACTGTCCCTCCACCCTCCCAAGCATGATGTCCCTCTCCAAGAACCTGTCTCTCCTCACAACATGTCCAAAATATGTTAGATGGAGCCTCAGAATCCTTGCCTCCAAGGAGCCACCCGGTTTAACCCTTTCCAGGACAAATCTGTTTGTTTTCCTAGCAGTCCATGGTATTCTCAATACTCTTCTCCAGCACCACAGCTCAAAAGGCATCAATTCTCCTTCTATCCTCCTTGGTCATTGTCCAACTCTCTGATGCATAACAGGTGATTGCGAAGACCATGGCCTGTATCAGACGCACCTTAGTCTCCAAAGAGACACCACTGCTCTTCAGTACTTTGGAGAGGTCCCTAACAGCAGACTTTCCCATGGCAATGCACCTTTTAATTTCTTGGCTGCTGGTGCCAAGACTTGACTATGGAGCCAAGCGAACTAAAGCTGTGTACAATCTTAATCTCTTCACCATCCATCCTGATGCTGCCAATTGGTCCAGTGGTGAGAATCTTTGTCTTCTTGACATTGAGCCTCAATCCATATTGTAGGCTGCAGTCCTTGACGCTCTGCAGCAGGCGCTTCAGGTCCTCTTTAGTTTCAACAAGCAGGGTTGTGTCATCCGCATAACGCAGATTGTTGATAAATCGTCCACCAATCCTGACCCCACATTTCTCCTCATAGAGCCCAGCCTCCCTGAATAACTTACCATGTGGAAAAGATTTACTACAGGGAGCTCGGTGGCCTGGGCCATAAGCAGCTGGGCTGGTAACCCAAAGCCCGCACTTCTCTAGGATTTGAACCCACCTATAATACCACGGGAGAAAAATGAGCAATCTCTTCTAGTGTAAGTTATAGTCTCCAAAACCCCTGCTATGAGTCAGTTCTTAATTAATGGTAAAGAGTTAGGCGTACTATGGACAATGAGAACAAAAATCTTGTTTTTGCCACTTGGGCATATTTTTAGCACAACTTTTGTATCTACTTTGTACTTAGGCATTTTGATACAAATTATAGCTACTTCTGTCAGTCTCTCTCTAGTATACTGAACACTTTGATGGTTGAAAGCATTTCACCTCTGTATCACAGAACACAGTGGGAAGCTTTGGGTGAAGGTGGCACTGAATAAATGTTTGCTGACATGATTTCAAAGATAGAGATAGATTTTGAAATAAGAAAATGGTGGTAAAATTAAAATTTTTAATATTTACTGATAGCTTTTTAACTTATTAGGAATTTTTGGAAGAATGCTTATTAAAGAGAAATTCTTTTTATCTCCTATAATATACTGTTCAGCTCAAAATCATGACACCAAGGACTAAATGGCCTGATGTGTTTCATTGCACAAATTCTTAGGTAGACTTTGCTAACTGTATACACTTAATCCTTAAATGATTCAAAGTAAAGCCATCAATTTAAGGCAGTCCAATAAAGTATAAATGATGTGTTTATAAAATGTTATAGCAAAGTTCTTTCTTGAAAAAGAAATTCATCTATCTATCTATCTATCTATCCCTCCCTGATGGATTAGTGGAAATGAATTGAGCTGCTAACTGAAAGGCTGGCAGTTCGAATCCATCAGATGTTGCATATGAGAAAAATAGGTATTGCCTCTTGTAAAGATTTATAGTCTCTGAAACCCAATAGATGGCTGTTATAAGTTAGACTCAATGGCAATGAGAATATATTTTTATTAATATACTGTTAACCAATATAATCTAATCACTATTAAAAGATAAACTAATGATTATTTAAACTGTTTCAATTTGAGCTTATCAAGGTCCAGACATCCCATTATATGTTTCTTCAATTGTTCAATCTCTCATTTTTATATAGTATTTAAAAATGTCTATATGATATAGTTACAGAAATGATAAAATTTTCCTATCTTAAAAATGGAGCTTTTAATAAGTGTCACAACATTTTACACAAAACATTGTATTTTTCTTATGATTTAAAACGCCAAGTAATCAACAGTTATAATACCCCTATATTCTTTCCTTAAAATGTACTTTCTCTCCTAACATTTACTGCCTGATCACATTGTAAAAAACTAGTAACTTAAAACTGTAAAAATATCTAGAGGGTAAGTGGCTCAGTTTAAAACTAGTAAAATCCTGATGACTTTGGTTGTTAAAACTTTAACTTTGCAAACTGTGTCTTAAGAATTTAATAATTAAAAGGTTCTAGAAATTTTTTTTTAATATGTGTGTACCATCAAATTGGATCTGACAGGTATAGGAGGCGATTGTTCCTCCTTCTTCAGCAGAGCATCTGGTGGATTTGAACTGCGCAACTCTGGGATTGCAGTGCAGTTTCCTGCCACTAGGCCACAGCTCGCCTCTAGAAAAATTCTTAATCAGATTTAATAGAGGTGCTTGCTGGAGGCAAAGATGGTGAAGCTTCATCTTTTCGACTTTGGACGTGGAGCTAGTCAAGACTGTTCATCGGAAAGGGACATCATGCTTGAAAGGATGGAGGGTCAGTGAGGGAGAGGAAGAACTCCAATGAGCTAGATGACACACTGACATCAGCAATGGATTCTAGTGTGTCAGAGATGGTGAGGATGGCACAGGATAGGGCAGGGTTCAGGTTTCCTGTTCACAGGGTCACTGAGTCGTACTCGACTTGAGAGCAAGTAGCAACAACAATATCAGGTAGGAGACAGATGGACAATCTCCTTTTGTGTAATTTATAGTCTTTGAAAAGTCACTGGAGGGTCTGTCAGGAATCTGTTCTGACTCCATGACACACATGCAGCAGCAGCAGCAGCAACAACAACAACAACAACAACAAGTAGTTAGATTCCAGGGTGACACTACCTGCTTGTGATCAGTTCCTAACCTAAAGATTGATGGTTCAAACTCACTCAGTGGCTCTACAGATAAAAGGCCTGTTGACAATGAATACAATACTATAGAGCAGTTCTATGTAACATAGGGTGTTGCAATGAATCAGCACTGAACTGATGGCAACTGACTTGGCTATCTAGGTTACTGAAGTAAACCGGACCTGAAAAAGCAACAGCAGCTGCAAAGTGTCATTAGGGCAGTGCCATTCTGGATGACTCAGCTGAAGAAAACTAAGCTTCAGACCATTTTAACATTATAAAGAGAACATGAGTTATGTGTCTCTTGATGAGATGAAACAGAGCAACACCTAATAATTATTCTTGAAACTCCTCTCCCAAGAAAGTCTTGATTCAGATTAAGGTTCTAAATCTAACTAATGGTTTAGAGGAACTATCTGTTAACTGACAGAACAATGGCTTCAAAGCAGAAACCAAACTTATGACTGTTTGGTCAATTCTAACTCATGGTGAGCCTCCATTGAGTTTCTGAGGCTCTAACTCTACACAGCAGGAGATGGCCTCATCCTTTAACTTTGGAAATTTGATGGACTAAAAAGCACTGTTCTGGTTAACAGTCCAAAAATATACTCTACTATGCTATAAGCAATATGTAGACTTTGAGAAACTCAACATGAGAGAGAATTTCCCTATCTTATCTAAGTTCCCCTATTTTGTTGAAGATAAAATGAAAACATTATAAACAAAGAGGAAGATTCTATTTTAAAATAGACTTACAGACACATCTTATGGTACAGAGATCTTGTAAAGCTCTTGATGATTAAAACACTTTAGGAGAAATGGCAGCATTTTTGAATAGTGACTGATACTTGATGATGTTAAATTATGTTTTAACTTTACAATGATTGATAATTTAGGACAGGAGAGGATGGAACAAGATTGGGCATATGAAATAATAGTCTCAACTCCTATGGCCCATGTATATGGAGCTGAGCCTATTGTTTAATATATACTGAAATATTTAAAGATGATAAAATTATTAGGATTTGTTTTCAAATTATCTGGCATAGGAGAGGACAGAACAAGATTAGGCATATATTAAAAACTGTTCAACCTAGGTGATGAATAAAAGGGGGATTACTCTATATTTACTATGCTCATAAATTTCCACGGTTAAGTTTTTAAAATTCTTTGGACCTACTTTTGAACAAATATTTTACTTATACTTAAATTGATAACATTTAATAGAATATATTTGAATTATGGAGTTGGTGAAGAATACTGAATGTATCAAGGACTGCTAAAGTACAAACAAATCTATCATGGAAGAAACGAAGCCAAAGTGCTCTTTATAAGGAAGGATGGTGAGACTTCATGTCACATGCCTTACATACGTTATCAAAAGAGCAGAAAGACTTCATCCTTGGTAAAGCTGTTGCTGCTGTTAGGTGCTACTGAGTTGGCTATGACTCATAATAACACAATGAACAACACATCTAACCCTTGTCCGATCATGCACCGTCACCATGACCTCTGCCATGCTCAAGGCCATCGTGGTACTCACTGTTTCAATCCACCATATTGAGGCTCTTCCTCTCTTTCTCTGACCCTTTACCTTTCCCAACATGATGCCTCTCTAAAATCTGCCCAAAGGAAGTGAGATGAAGTTTCACTATTCTTGTCTGTAAGGAGAATTCTAGTTGTGCTCAGTTCAATACAAATTTGTTGGTTCTTTTGGTAGGCCACGTTATATTCAATATTCTTTGCCAACATCACAATTTGAAGACATTGTTTCTTCTTGGATCTTTCTTGTCCAACTTTCAGGGACATAGGAAGCAACTGAAAATACCATGGCTTGGATCAAGTACACCTTAGTCTTCAAACATCCTTGCTCTTTAGCATTTTGGAGCGGTCATAGACAGGAGAATTCTCCAATGCAATACATCTTTTGATTTCTTCTTGACTGCTGATAAATGTGTGCTGATTGTAGGTTCAAGTAAAATGAAATTGTTGACAACTTCAATCTTTGCTGCCTATCATTCTGTTGCCTACTGGCCCAGTGGTGAGAGTTTTTATTTTCTTGATGTTGAGGTAGAATTAGAATTCATACTGGAGGTTTTAGTGTTTGATCTTCTGCAGAAAGTACTTCAAGTTTTCTTCACTCTTAGTAAGCAATCTTGTGTCATCTGCATAATGCAGGCTGTCTGTGAGTCTTCTAATTCTGACGCCACATCTTCTTCTCAATGTCCAGCTTCTTTAATTACTTACTCAGCAAACAGAATGAATAGTTAGAGAGAAAAGATACAATCTTAATGGACACTTGTCCTCATTTTAAATCATGCAGTATTCCTTTGTTCTGTTCATACAAATGCTTCTTGGTTTATGTATAAGTTTCACATGAACACAATTTAGTGTTCTGGGATTTGCATTCTTCTGAATATTATCTATAATTTGCTATGATCCACACAAAAAAATGACTCTGCATAATTCATATAATACAAGTAAACATCTTTCTAGTATTCTTTGCTTTCAGCCAAGATCCATCTGACAACAGTAATAATATCCTCATGCCACAGTCTCTAGTAAATATAGATAGGGGGTCACTGGAAAGAAGAAGACCCTTAACTAGGAGGCGTGACACAGTGAGCATAATAACAGACTAAAAGCATAATAACAGACTAAGATAATAATAATAATAATAATAATAATAATAACATAATAACTAGCATAATAACAGACTAACAGCATAATAACAGGAGAGATTGTGAGGATACGGCAGGATTGGCAGGGCTTTGTTCTTTTGTACATAAGGTAACTATGAGTTGGAGACAAAGAATATGCAATTGCAAAGAGAAAGAATCATCAATTGACCACATGTATACATTACTATGGATTCCATAAGCAGTGAATTTAAATTATTTTGTTTAAATAGCAACATAAAAAGAATGATTCATTACATCTAGGAGTTTTTCTGCTTCTAATGCTATTGACTTGCTTTCACCTATTAATACTTGTTTCTAACATTTTGTTCATTAAGAAATGACTACTAAGTAAAAAAGTAAAAATACAACACCACAAAATTCTTTGACAGTTCACAACATATTTCACATTGATTTGCAACTCACCTGCTGTAAAATCTTCAGTCAGGTCAATAAATGCATGAGAATGTGGATATCGCATTTTACTTTTAGTGGTCAAAGCAGGGTGCCATGATAAGTTCCTAAAAAAATGAAAATAATTTTCTTAATGCAAACATGAAATAAACATTTTTTAAAAAACAAGAAAACCAGTATAAAATGTCTTTTCTTTTGCTCTTATAATAGGTACAACACAGCAGTTTTTAGTATATGCACAGCACACTGTCATCACTGCTATATGACTCCAAAACATTTTTATGAAGCACAAAAGAAATGTAATATTAGTAGTCACTTCTCATTTACCATACTCTGTAACCTCTAGCCAGTAACTAGTGCCTTTGCACTGATATTCAGTCATTACAGTCTCAAAACTGAACTGTGTTGCACAAAGTTTTTAAAGACTGATTTTTTACGAGTAAACCGTGAAGTCTTTTCACAATGGTGCCTCTGGGTGGACTCAAACTGTTGATGTTTTCTTCTTCAGGTAAGCTTGTTAATGATTTTTACCAGTTTCCAACAGTTGTAAAATTTCAATCTACTGTCATTGAGTCAACACAAAACTAATTCTCATGAGGTCAGACATGTCCTCTCACGCTCCTGCACCTACTTACTGAGTCCAAAATTAGTTGCAGTGGCCTCACAGATTTCAGAGAACTCTACTCATGGTTATGGGGTTTATTAGGAAAGTCAACAGGTTAAAATTCAGGTTGACAGCAACATATAATCCTTCAGTTCAGAGAGTTTCTGACTCAATGGCAAGATACAATTCCCTAGTGCAGAGTTTCTCAATTAATAGTATAACATAATCCCTTAGTCCAGACAGTATCTCAAATACAATCCTTAAGTGGCTATAATTCAGGTTTAACAGCCAGGTACAATCTTTTAGTCCAGAATGCTTCTCAATTAAAAGCAAAATACAATCCCTGGCAAAGGAATCTCTGGTCTTTTCATTCTTGGTGATGAAATTCCTGCTTTCTGCCACTAAATATGGCTCAATTTAACGGCAAGATTAGTCAATACCCTTGTGGTTAAACTAACATGCCCTATAAGCATGAGGAAGAAATGGCTCACACTGTTTGTTGTTGATGATGTAGGTGAGCCATGCGTTTGCAAGGCAGGCAAAGTTGAGGTAGCTGGATGAGTTTAGCAAGATTGTCCCTGGCAAGTGGAAAGCTAGAAATGGCAAGGCCAATGAAGATGGTCTAGGGACGTAAAAATTTGAGCAACAGATCCACTACACCTTACCATCTCAACAATATATTTGGAATGCTAAACACTAATGGTCCAAACCATACAAGCTGTGGGATGATACTGAGAACATCTTACATGGGGGAAAAAGAAAAAGGGCATTAAAAAGACAAGAACGAAAGAAAGACCAAATTGGACATTACAGAACATTCTGAAACTTGGTCTAGAATGCAGAGAAGTTAAAGCAAAAGGAAGAAATGCTGAAGTAAGAAACCTGACCAGAGTTGAAATAGGAAAGATTGGTGGGGATCTGGAAAGATGGTAATGGTGGGTGTATTTCAATGGTGATTAATTTTATGGAACACAATGAATAGGAATGATTGTATGAAATAAATGTGAATGACGGATAGTGTAAAACACAATGCCTACAAACTTTGTAATCAAACCAATATACTTTTTTTAAAAAAAGATAAAGCAAATTATTATAATGAAAAATGCAATGACTTGAGGTTAAAAAACTAAAATGGAAGAACACATTCAGCTTTTCTCAATCTGATAGAATGGAAGCATAAATTCAAGCCTGAAGTTATAAGACTGAACAATTCTATTGGCAAAATACAAAAAGTTGCAGGCAACATAAAAAGAAGACGGGAGAAATAAAATAAGAGAGTCACTGCTCGAAAACCAAAAATAATTGGTTGATGCTGAATCATTTCAGGAAGCAGTAAATGTTCATGAAGGAAGATGTCAAAAGCTGCAACTTGTGGTTTATTTGTGTTCAAAATGCTTAATTTGACTCCCATTAGGAAAAACCCACTGGAAAGACTTATTGTCCAAGTAACATTTCCTATTCTTCTCTATATAGGGAACTCTGGTGGCTTGGTGGTAAGGAGATGAGGTGCTAACATAAAGGGACACGGCTTGAATCTATAAGCTGTTCCATGGGAGAAGCATGGGCAATATCCTTCCATGTGATTAAATTGCCTCTGAAAGCCAACCGGGTAAACTATGAGTCAGTTCCTACTTGATGGTACATATCAAAATAATAACAACTACTCTATTTATTGTTAAAATTTGCTCTTTCCCCCACTGTTGTTGTTGTTAAGTGCCGGTGAGTCATAAAGAACTCATAGCAACCCTATGAATGAAAGACCTGAACACTTAAAAAACTTTACTTGTTTCTCAAAGTTCATAGTTTTCAGAGGCAACATATTTTGGAAATGGATGCCACTCCTGCTTCTAAGCTTGTTTTAATCGTGGAGCTTCACCAATCACTGTCCACCATGGGTAATCGTTATCACATTTGACATATCAGTGTCACAGTGTTTAGCACCACAGCAACCACAAGTTACCTCTGTATAGCAAATGCACAGACCAGGGCTATACCACTTAGAAGAATGTTTAACCAAAAAGAATTAAAACCAGGCCTGAGGGTTGCAGATTAAAATCACCCACCCTTGGCTTGGTAGCATCACTTTCTATCCACTAGGCCAACAGAGCGCTCTCATTGTTATTATTGTTATGTGCCATCAAGTCATAGGTGACTCATAGCGACTCCATGAACGAAAGACCTGAACACTTGTGTAACTTTCATTGTTTCTCCACTGTCCTATACCCTAATCCAATAGGGAATCACAGATACAGCAAAGAGCAAATTAAGGATATATAAATGCAACAGTGCTCATGTAAAACCTATATCTAGACAAAGACGGAGCTGTCTGAACAGATCAAAGGAACACTGTACGGTTTAAAATCAAGAAAAGTGTGTCTTAGGGCTGTACCCTTTCTCTGTATCTATTTAATCTGTAGGGTGAGTGAATAATTTGTGAAGTTAGACTTTATAAAGAAGAATGTGGCATCTGGATTGGAGAAAGACTTTATCAACAACTTGTGTTATGCAGATGACAAAACTTTGCTTGCTGAAAGTGAGGGTGACTTGAAGTGGCTTGCTACAAAAGATCAAGGATCATCAAGAAAATGAAAATCCTTTTCATAAGGATAACAGATAACATCAAGATAGATGAAGAAAAGATTGAAGTTGTCTACAATTTCAATTTACTTGGATCCACAATCAAAACACTTGGTAGTAGCAGTCAAGAAATCAAAAGATGTATCATATTGGGAGAATCTGCTGTCAGAGACCTCTCTAAAATGTTAAAAAGCAACAATGTTCGTTTAAACCCTAAGGTGCACTGGATCCAAGCTATGGCCTGTTCAATTACTTGTTATGCTTTTGAAAGTTGGACAATGTGACTAAGGATGACAGAAGAATAATCAGTGCCTTTAAGTTGTGCTGTTGGAGATAACAACTGAATATCCCATGGACTGCCAAAAGAGCCACGATTTCAGAAAGGTCCATCCTCAGAAAAGGAAATCATGCTTAGAAAGGTGGAGGGTCAACACAGGAGAGGAATACTCTCAACAAGTTGATCACAGGGTGTCAATGACGAACAGCGGGCTCGACGGCAATAGCAACAACAGGAATAACTGTCAACACAACATCTAGGAATCAAGTTTATTTGTGAATTTTGTTTTGCTGTCTTTGTAAAGAAGAGCAATACAACAACTAGCCTGCTCTTTCCAGGTAGAATCTGGAAAAAATATTAAATATTTAAAAGCAGAAAATGGCCAAAGGAAACATTTTCTTTAAACAACTACCTCATTCCAAAAACTTTCTACACTCTTTCTAGCTCATACTGTTGTTAGTTGTTGTTGTTAAGTGCCATTGAGTTAAATACAACTCACAGCGACCCTGTGAACAGCAGATCTGAACCCTGCCCTATCCTGTGCCGTCCTCACCATCTCTGACACACTCAAGCCCACTGCTGAGTCATTGTGTCAATGCACTTGGTTGAAGGTTTTCCTCTCCTTCACTGTCTCTCCACCTTTGTAAGCATAAGGTCCCTCTTTAAGGAATAATCTGTCCTAGCAATATGCCCAAGGTACATGAGATGAAGCTCATACTAGGATTCATGCTTAATTTCAACAATAAAACAAAAAATGAGCAGTATCTACACAAACTAATTTCATTATTTCAAGCAAAATATTATAAGATTAATGCAAATATTAAAACAAGTTCCCAAATTGTACTTAACATTCACTGTAAGGCAATTTATGCCAATGAACCAGATTGATTATTTTTATTTCATACTGTACAGCCTAGAAATCTTTAAAATAATTTTAACTAAGTATCATTTAATAATGGTTGATTCACTTCTTTTTAAAGACAGGCTATTTATTCATCAGTTCTAAAATCGCTATGCAGAAGTGTTCTTAATTACTAACAAAATAATCAGACTTTGAGTAGAGATGGTTACCATCATGTGTGAACTGATTATTATTCCTAGTACAAGGTAACTATTCTATGTATCGTAAAGGCAAGGTTAGAGGCAGCTATATAATTATCAGTTTTGATTTTTTTTTTTTCGGTGCATGTACCGTCAAATCAGATCTGACAGGTACAGGAGGAAATTGTCCCTCCTTCTCCGGCAGAGCATCTGGTGGATTTGAACCGTGTACCTCTGGGATTGCAGTACAGCTTCTTGCCACTAGGCCACCAGAGCTCCCCTATCAGTTTTGATTTTAAGTCTTTTCAGGAGTTGGGACCTTCATTAAATAGTTACTAATTCTCTGGCCAAGTTAGCTAATATTTTGCCTGATCAGAATCCTGCATCTGGTTTTTGCCTCTGAACTTGAATCTGTGGCCATATTTTCTGTGTTTAAATTTTTTTTCTTTCTTTTTTTCCCCTAACTTTCCTATCCTGTGTCAACCCATCTGGATGAGGCTCTTCCTTTCTTTCACTAACCCTCCACCTTTCCAAGCATGATGTTCTTCTCCAAGGAATAGTCTTTGCTAGCAACATGCTCAAAGAATGTGAGACAAAGCTTTGTTCTCTTTGCTTTCAAGGAGCACTCTGGCTTTACCTTCTCTAAGACATATCTCTTTGTTCTTTTGGCAGTCTATGGGATACTCATTACTCTTCTCCAACACCAGAGCTCAAAGGCATCAATCCTTCTGCCATCTTTATTCACTGCCCAGCTTGCAGATGTGACTGAATATGGGATAATCAGTGAAAGAATATGGAATGTGGCATATACCATAAAGTGCCAAAATAATAAACAAGATTGTCCTGGAAGAAATACAGTCAAAATGCTACTTAAAAGTGAGGCGGGTTAGACTTTCTCACATACTTTGGGCATGTTACCGGGCACGGCCAGTCCATAGAGGGTAGCCCATGTGTTAGTGTAAGGTTACTAAAAGGGAAGAAGATCTTCAACCACATGGACTGGAGCAGTAGCTGCAATAATGGGCTTAAGCACAGAAGAGATAGTATAGAGGATGCGGGATGAAGTAGTGTTGTTTTGTTGTACACTGGCCAGTATAAAGCAAGCAATAACTCCACAGTACCAAAGAACAAGAACGACAAGGTAACTGCTCTTTGAAATGAAGGTCAATCCACTCACTTTTTACTATCAGCCTAAGTTATATTATTATTATTTAAGATAGCAGGAAGTACTGGGTACAGAAGGTTAAGGACTACAGCCTTAAATATGGATTGAAGCTCAACATCAAGAAAACAAGAGTCTCACCACTGCGACGACTGGCAGCCTCATGATAGATGAAGAGATTGAGATTGTTAACAGCTTTAGTTTGCTTAGCTCCACAATCAACATTCTTGGTACCAGCAGCCAGGAAATCAAAAGACAAATTGCACTGGGAAAGTCTGCTGTGAGAGACCTCTCGAAAGTACCGAAGAGCGACGATGTCAGTCTGGAGACTAAGGTGCGCCCAATCCAGGCCATGATCTTTGCAATCACTTGTTATGCATCAGAGAGCTGGACAATGACTAGGGAGGACAGAAGGAGAATTGATGCCTTTGAGCTGTGGTGTTGGAGCAGAGTATTGAATATATCATGGACTGTTAGGAGAACAAACAAGTTCATCACAGAGAGGGGGAGACCAGGCTGCTCCTTGGAGGCAAGAATTCTGAAGCTTCGTCTTACATACTCTGGACATGTTGCAAGGTGAGACCAGTTCTGGGAAGGGTGGAGGGACAGCGCAAGAGAGAAAGACCCTTGATGAGGACTGGTTCAGTGACTGGGGTATTGGGGTGGTGTGTCGGAGACAGTGAGATTGGCACAAGATGAGCAGGTTTTAGGGCTTTTGTACATATGGTCACTATGAGTTGTAGGAGACTCGATGGCACATAACAACAACAAGAACAAGATAGCAGGTAGAAGTGCTGGTTTGGCATGAAGATCTGTCTTCTAAATTATCGTTAGGTGCCAGCGAGCTGACTTCAAGTCAACCCTAGGATCAAGAGGTCTGAACCCTGCCCTATCCTCACCATCTCTGAAATTCTTGAGTCCACTGTTACACTCACTATGTTGATGTTACAGTCACTATGATGAGCCATGTTATTGAAAAGTATTCCTCTCTTTCTCTGGGCCTGCACCTTTCCCAGTGTGATTTTTCTTTCCTCAAGGACTGACCCATGCTGATAAAATGCCCAGGTATGTGAGATGACATTTCACCACCTTTATTTGTAAGGAGCAACTTGGTTGAACTTCCTCCAAGCAGATTTGTTTGTTCTTCTTCTGGCAGTCCACTGCATGCTCAGTATTTCTTCTCCGGCACCAAAATGTAAAGGTATTAATTCTTTGTCTGTCACCCTTATTTACAGTCCAATTTTCAGATGCATAGCAAGTAAGTGAAAATACTATGGCTAGGACCAGGTGCACCTTAGTCTTGAAATGGACATCCTTGCTCTTTAGTACTTTAAAGTACTCCTTGTCAGCAGACTTTCCCAATGTAATGTCTTTTGATTTCTTGACTACTAGAATCACAGATTTTGATATTGGATTCAAGTAAGATGAAATAGTTGACAACTTCAATCTTTTCTCTATCTAGCATGATACTGTCTACTGTTCCACTAGTGATGGCTTTTGCTTTCCTGATGCTCAGACAGAAACAGACTGAAGGTTTTTATCTTTGATCTTCTCCATCAAATGTTTCAACTCCTTTTCAACTTCAGCAAGCAAGGCTGTGTTGTCTGCATAACACAAATTGTTGATGAATCTTCCTTCAATCCTGATGTGAATCTTCTTTATGTAGTCCAGTGTCTCTAACAGTTTTCTCAGCTTACAGATTAAATGGGGAGCTCTGCTGGCCTACTGGTAAGAAGCTGTGCTGCAATCCCAAAGATATGCGGTTTGGATACAGCAGTTGCTCCATAAGAGAAGGACGGGCAATCTCCCCTATGCTATTAAATGCTTCTGAAAATCTGCTGGAGGGTTGGTCAGCTATGAACTGATTCTAACTCAATTGGACACCACCACAACAGCAACACCACCACAGACTGAGTAGGTACGGAGAAATGACACAACCCTGACACCCCCTTTTCATGACTGTAAACCAAGCAGTGTTCCCTTACTCTATCTGGACACAGCTTCTTGGTTTTTAAATAGGCTTTGCATAAGCACAATTAAGTGTTCTGGGATTCCCATTGTTTTCAAAGCTAACCATAATCTGTTATGATCCACATAATCAACTATCTTTGCGAAGTCCAATAAAACACAGATAAACATCTTTCTTGCACTCTCTGCTTTTAACCAAGATCCATTTGGTATCAGTAATGACAGCCCTTATGCCATGGGCTTCTGAATCCAGCTTGCATTTCTGGCAGTTCACTGTCAAGGTACTATTCTTGCTGTTTTTAAGTAATCTTCAGTATGATTTTATTTGCATGATATTAAAGACATTATTTGATAATTTCCACATTCTTCTGGATCACCTTTTTTAGGAATGGGAATAAATCCTTGTCACATACCTGCACCATATCCCCTAGTATAGAACTCAGTATAGAGCCCTGTAATGCTTATGACCACTGGATATACAAATCATAGAAAATGTGAACAAATCAACATTACATTTGGCTTTGATTAAAATTACAGGTACAAGTGTTTCCACTTCAACACTAAAAAAAAAATATTATAAATCCTTATGCCACATTACCTTCAAATATCTTTTTATAGAAATTGTTCATTAATGATAACCTTGCACCACTCCAGAATCTGCTCTAACACTTAATGGCTAGGTGTAATTTCTAAGTAATGTGGTATATTATTACATTACTTGAAGCCATTAAAAAGTGACGTTGAGGTGCAAACTGAAGCCTCACATTTGACCATTTAACAACACTTCAATTATTTCTGGCACCTCAGTAGATTCTGCACCCCTTCTGTGAGATAATTCTCCTCACTATACCAATTACAAGGGATTCTTCTGCCTATAAGGAGCTCTAATGGCCCTGGGGTTAAACCATGAAGTTGCTAGCTGAAAGACTGGCAGTGTAAACCCACCCTCAGCTTCACAGGAAAGAGGTGTCAATTAGTCTCCAAAGATTAGCACCTTGGAAACCATGCGATAGTTCTCTTCTGTCCTATAGGGTCAACATAAGGCAGAATTGACTTGGCAAGTTTTGCTTCTGTCTAAAAGCACTGCCTGTCTAGGATGTCCATCTGCATGTATACTTTCTCCTGCCAAACTGGTTACGCTGGATTTATCTGTGTCCAATCAGGTATTTCCAAGCTTGCACTGGGCCAGGTTATAGTAAAGGCTATAGCTTTGGATTTAAAGATAACTGTAAGCTTCCCATAAAATGGAGGTGCTGGCCAAATTGAATTACATTTCTCATGAGCCCATAAGCTCCATATTTATTTACATTGCAAAAGTCGGCTCAGTTTCTTGAGAAATCAAATGAGTTCAGATTTCTTGATAAACAAAACAGGTTGTCCACAGGAATCATCCATCATACTATTGCTGCTGGCTTTTTTACTTACACACTCACCTGCATGTACTGACGATTTATGAGTGATTGTCGCTGCTGTTGTTTTGTACTGTCAGGTTGAAACTGATTCATAGCTGATACTCCACTAGCTTTGCAGAGGCTCTAAACTGCACAAGAGGGGAGTGCCTGTCTGTTTCCCAGCGAGTGGCTGGTGGCTTCGAACCATGTGCCTTTCGGATGGTAGTGCAGTTCCCTACTAGGCCATCAGAGCTACAGAGGAGTGATATATGGCCTAGATAACTTTTCCCCCTTACTTTGTTGTTTTGTGCTATCAAGTCCCCCACAATCCTCATGATCTCTGTCTTGCTCAAGCCCTGTGGCAAGTCACTGTGTCAATCCATCTCACTAAGGGGCCTCTCTTCTTTTGCTGACTTTCTATTTTTCCTAGACTTTTGTCTCCAACAAGTCTTTGCTCCTGAAAATATGCCCTAAGAAAGCAGCATGACATTTCACCATCCTTGGCCCTAAGTAGCACTCTGACTGCACTGCCTTCAAAACAGGTTTGTTTGTTCTTTTTGCAGTCCTTGGCATATTCAATATCCTTTACCAACACTGTAATTCAAAGGCATCATCAGTTGTTCTTCTCATATTCATCCTTATTTACTGTACAATCTTCAGATACACAGGAAAGAACTGAAAAGACCATGGCTTGGATCAGGTGCACCTTCACTTTTAAACTGACATCTTGCTCTTTAGCACTTTGGAGAATTCCTCCAAAGCAGATTTCCCCAAAGCAACAAGCCTTTTGATTTTCTGACTGTTGGTACTATAGACGTTCGCTGTGGATCCAAGTAAAATGACGAAGGCTGTTTCCCAAGCAGTCTCAGTCCAAGGTGAAATAGCAGGCGTGCCAAAGGAGTAGACTGTTTACTTTGTCTTTTCTTATTTTAGTAACATATAAATACCTGCTCCCGTAGACTTGTTCAGCTTCCTGTTGTCTGAATCCTAGTGACACTGGTAAAGCTTTGGCCATTTTAATGGTATTGACAGCAACTCTTCTGTCAATTTACAGGAACTTAATTTTTAAAAATTGGAAGCATGACTAATCTTGGATTCAAATTTGTCACTTCAATTATGGTAAGCAGAGTTGTTGCTATGTGCCATATAAAAAACTGTTAAAATTTGGCAATGAACTCATCTGTGTGCCTGTTAATCATCTGCCAAAAACTAATCACAAGTCAGCACTATCTTCTCAAAACACACAAGGGAAATCAGATCTCTAACCACTGAGGCATGACAACTGACATTAAATTGGAAAACTGAAAAACTAAATAAAGATGTATGTACTGTTGAACTAAATTTTGTCTTAAAAACTAAAATTCAACCAAGATGAAGGTGTCACATGAACCACATCTTGATAGCATGAATTCTCGTGTAAAATATTGTTGTGTTTAATTTTTTTAAGAATTATAACGGATAGCTTATAATTTTAAGGTTCCAAGAACATTTTCTTAAGAAAAATTATCTGAGTGTTCCGGTTGGAACCAACTCATGGGAACCCTCCCTCCACTGAGGTTTCTGAGGCTGTAAATTTTAGGGGAGGAGACTGCCCATCATTTCCCCTTGAAGCCTCTGTTAGATCTGAACCATCAGAGAGATGTGGTTCTCTTCTACTGCAGTGCAGGGATTATGTCAACAGAGCTCCCTGTGAAAAGAATACTAGGACACACCCTGATCAATGATAAATCACACACATGTTACAGATAGTCCAAGTATTATAGTGACTAAAATGGAGGTTATTTTGAAATAAGCAAGCCAAAAGCCACTATCAGTCTCAGTTTTGAGAACTTAAAAAGAGGAATCATTAGTCTTTCAGACAATCACTGACAGCTCATTGAATAAATACAAGAAAGATCAAAGTATGGGTGCTAACAAGATGTGGCAAATATATATGAAATATTTCTATCTGAAAAACATAAACAAATTGTCAAAAAGACATTACTTGCTCAAAATCACTGGCAATAAGAGAGATGCAAATCAAAACCACAATGAGATACCATCTCACCCCAGTAGTAGTTTAATAGGACAGAAAACAATAAATGTTGGAAAGAATATGAGAGATTGAAACTTTCCTACACTGTTGGTGGAATTATAAAAAGGTACAACCGTGTGGAAGGCAGTTTTGTCTTTTTTCAAAAAGCTAAACAGTGAAATTTCATATGATTCAAGTATTCCACTGCTTGGAATATAACCTGAGGAAAATAGAACTGAGACAGAAATGGGGATTTGTACATTGATTTTCAAAATAATGTTAATTATAATAGCAAGAAAATGGAAACAGCTCAAAATGTCCATGAACAAATGAATGGGTTGAGAAATTATGGTACATTCACACGA
This sequence comes from Elephantulus edwardii, assembly GCF_000299155.1. Classification (NCBI taxonomy): domain Eukaryota; kingdom Metazoa; phylum Chordata; class Mammalia; order Macroscelidea; family Macroscelididae; genus Elephantulus; species Elephantulus edwardii. Next base: position 7,083,762 of record NW_006399812.1, on the reverse strand, counting down.
TGGAATACTATTTAGCGCTCAGGAGCAATGACTGCATAAAATACTATGTATCATGGGAAAGGCTTGAAACCATTATGTTGAGTGAACTAACTCCATCCCATAAGGACAAACACTGCATAAGACGTCCCTTGATATGTTCAACAGTCTTATTGTGAAAACAGAAGGATTACTAGTAAGATGCACATAAAAGTCTAAAGGGGGAAGGGGAGAGGGTTATGGGCTGTGGGTAGGAAGGAGAGAAAATCATGAGATGACAGAGGGCATGAAGGAGTTTGGAAAGATCCAATTGGGACCTTAAAAGAGATGATAGTGGGCATAGATCAGTGGTGATTGGTTTTATAAAATACAATGTTATGGGAATGATCATATGAAACACAATATGAATGAAGGAATGTTTGAAACACAATGTGTTAGGAAAGAAATACAGTGTATACAGATTTTGTATGCAAACCAATATAAAATAATGAAAAATATGTCCTTAAAACCCCAAATTGTTGTTGTTTGTTGTTATGTGCCATCGAGTCGCCTGTGACTCAGAGCAACCCTTTGCATAACAGCTCTAAACCCTGCTCCATCCTGAGCCACCCTTATTGTCTCTGACACACCTACTCCCATTACCTCAGTCACTGAGTCAATTCATCTCATCAAGGGTCCTCCTCTCCTGCGCTATCCCTCCACCCTCCTAAATGTCCCTCTCCAAGGACTGGTCTTCCCCTGCAACATGCCCAAAGTATGTCAGACAGAGTGTCATAATCTTTGTCTCCAAGAAGCAGCCTGGTTTTGCCCTTTCCAGATTCCAAGATGTACCTATTTGTTCTCCTAGCAGTAGTCCAGAGGATACTCAAGACTTTTCGCTAGCACCACAGCTCAAAGACATCAAATTCTCCATCCACCATTCCTAGTCATTGTCCAGCTTTCTGACCCATAACAAGCAACTGCAAAGACCATGGCTTGGATCAGGCACACCTTACTCTCCATATTGACATCTTTGCTCTTCTGTACTCTGGAGAAGTCCCTGACAGCAGATTTTCCTAGTGCAATTTGTCTGTTGATTTCCTGGCTGCATTACTTAAATGTGAGCCTGTAAAGTTTGTATCATTAATATCCAGATTATCAAGGGGTCAATATTGATCTACAAAGAAAGAAGCTGGCAGATTGCTGTGCAGTTTACTAGAAGTGAAATCTACCGCTCATTGTCTTTGTGTAATTTCCACAATATGACTGGATTGTTGTTGTTGTTATTGTGCTGTTAGGTGACATCAAGCCGACTATAACTCATAGTGACTCTAGAACAAGAGTTTTTAACCATGTCCCATCCTCACCATGTCCGACATGCTCCAGACCAGTGTTACAATCATCGTGTCAATCCATCCTATTGAGGGCCTTCATCTCTTTCTCTTACCCTTCACCTTTCCCCAGCAGGATGTCTTTTTCAAGGAATATGCTGAATGTAGGCAAATATAAGGTGTTTGCTGTGTAGCAAGGGGGTTGGAAAACCTGCTAATAATGAAAATAACTTGTATAGTACTCTTGTTATTGTTAGGTGCTGTTGAGTCGAGTAAGAGTCATAATGACCTTACGCACAACAGATCTGAACCCTGAGTGTGTGGCACACTAACACGGGGATCAGTCTAACACCCTAACAGATTTAAAACAAGCCATCCCACAGACAGAAAGAGGAATCTTACCACCATTAATGAAGAAAAACCTTCACTCTCTGGACTGGGACTTCTAGACCCAGGAGAGTGAGTGGTTAAGCACAAGAAACGGCAAAAGACAGTGCAACGGTGCAAAGCAGCAGCAGAATTAAGGCAGCAGCACTGGTAACGGAACCAGCAGGCTGGCATGAAAGCAGCTGTGCGTTCCTGGCTCATGGAGGGAAAAAGTGGAGTGCTTTCGGGGCAGGAGGCTTGCTGATGGAGTGGGTACATTTAGGCATTTGTAGGGTAGTTAGGTTCATGAACCTATCGAGCCTTCAGGTTTGGGTTTGCTTACTGGAATGAGTTGCTTTCAAGAGAACTTCAAATAGCCAACTTAAAAGCGCTTTTTTTTTTTTTTAATTTAGGTTGTTTATTTTTCATGTCAATGAACATCTACAGAGATTTTGGAATTCCATTCATTCACTGTTGCACCCTTCTCCCCGCACAA
>NW_006399812.1:7073294-7080809 GCF_000299155.1 Elephantulus edwardii | reverse complement strand
ACATTTCTTCATGAGCTTGTTGGCCATCTGAATGTCTTCCTTGGTGAAGTGTCTGTTCATATCCTGTGCCCATTTTTCAATTGGATTATTCTCCTTGATCTTGTTGTGGTGCTCGAGTATTTTATAAATTCTAGATATAAGTCCCTTGTCTGACATGTTAAAAGCGCTTTTTAACACTTGTCTGAGTAGGTTAGAGGCTAAGGAAGTGAGGCCAATGGCCTGGGAGAGATTCTGCCGATTAGCATAGCTGAAATAAGAGGCTATCCTGACCAGAGAACTTTATTCTCATAACCTGTGACTTCCTTAATAAACTTCATAATCACAAAGTATTTTCTTTGAGTTCTGTGTGGCTATTGCAAAAAATTCTTGATCCTCTCAAAGAAGGAGAGAGTGCCATGGGAGGGATGGCTGGTGTCTGAGATACAGCATGAGTGTAAAGGCTTGTCTGACCTGATAGGCACTGTCTTGGGCTATTGATGAGGATTCTTCATGAAGAATCCTTGTGAAGTCAGAGAAGTTCTAATGACAATGACCTTATCTCTAGCCTGTTTTTACACAGATCAAGTTCAAATAGCTTAAGAAACCTTTTATGTTGACCAATTGATCTAAAAATCTGCTTGAAAGGGATTTCAATTCTGTTCCCCACAATCAATTCATATACACATAGAGTCTATATAGCAGCAATAACACACTCAGTACTTACCCTCCTAATAGTATCTGTGGCTGAGTGGATTCATTTGTGACACCGAAAATATCAGGAATTAAATCACCATTAAAACTGAAAAGATAACAATAAAAACATTGCACAATTATTTTTGTAAATTCTACTCTTCTCACTTAGTTTTAAAATAACACAAAACAAAAACCCCAATGGGAGGTACAGTAGGCATCACAATGCTTATCATTATCTAGCTTTGGTCATCTGCTATGCTAAAAACTATAGCTTTCAGTTTGGATTATATCTCAACATCAATAAAATAAACATCTTCACTAGTGGACTAGGGGTCGCATCACAATGTTGTCGCTGTTGAGTCAGAATCACCTCATGGCTGCTCCTCCAGGGGATTTTCAGAGTGTAAATCAGATAGGAGAATGCCTATCTTTCAGCCGTGGAATAGTTGGTAGATCTGAACTCCATGTCTTTGGATTGGCAGTGCAAGTCCTTACCATTAGGCTACCAAAACTCCCTAATATCATCATAGATGAATAAAAGATTGAAGTGGTGAATGAGTTCATTTAACTTCAAAGCACAATCAACACCCATGGTAATAGCTGTCAAGAAATTAAAAAAGTGTTGCTTTGGAAAAAAAATCTGCGGTCAAGGACCTCTCAAAAGACCTAAAAAGCAAAGGAGTTAGTTCAAAGACTAAGATATGCCTGATTCAAGCCAAAGAAGCTTCCAATTACTTTCTATGCATCTGAAAGTTTGACAGAAAAACAACTGATGTTGTTGAATTGTGGTGTTGTAGAAGAGTAATGAATATTCTAAGAATTATCAAAAGAACAAACAAGTCTGTCTATGATAAAGTGCAACCAGCATGCTCCTTAGAGGCAAGGATGGTGAAACTTTTCCTCACATCCTTTGGGCATGTTGTTAGGATTTGGCTCTTGGAAAAAGACATTATGCCAGGAAAGGTGGAGGGATAGAAAAAGAGTGGAAGACTGTAAACAAGATGAATTGAAACAGTGACTGGAACAACAAGCTTGAGGGTATCAGAGGTCTTGAGGATACAGCCGGAAACGCAAGGTTCAGATTTGCTGTTCATAGGGTTGTAATTGATGCATTGGCACATAACAACAGCAACAACCTTGAATGTTGTAACAACAGTGAAAAACATGTAAGTGTAAAAGAATCTGTGGACTTTTCGTTCAGACTTACAGTGGTCACTGGCCTATAATTGTATGCCATGATTTTAATAACTAAGAAAGGCAACACTGGAAATGCGAATGTAATATATATTGCTATAGTTCAAGAACGATTTCCACTTTATTATCAAAAATTCTGCTAAAAACTTACATTTATCATATCATATAAATTTGGGGGAATAAATGACAACAATATTTCTAAACTTCTGAGGAAATATTTTCTTTTCAATATCTGTCAATCAGGCACTATTCTTTTTTTACCTAAAAATAATTGTCTTAATTCACAACTGGGAGGGCCAGAATGAATATGAATCTATAGGTCACTTAATGAAAGGTAGTGAAACAAAAATAAAACCACAGTCCTTTTCCCCTTTTTGAAAATACTGAATTTCAGTGTACTCCTTTCTCCATTAAAAGAAGTGTCAAATACCTAAAAGCACAGGCCCTGCTCGGTCTCTAGTACCTTTGAGTGCATTCCAACTCATAGAAACCCAAGAACAACAAAACAAAAGGGCAGCCAGTTCTGTGATATCCTCATAATCATTGCTATGTTTAGGCTCAATGTTGTAGCAAACCAGGGACAGTAAATTTTGGGTCAACAGTAATTTCTAATGTAAAAAAATTTTATATATGGGAGCTCTGGTAGCCTAGTGGCAAGAAGCTGCAACTACAATCCCGGAGGTGCACGGTTCTAATCCACCAGTTGCTCTGCTGGGGAAGGAGGGGCAATCTTCTCCTGTACCAGTCAGATCTGATTTGACGGTACACGCGCGTGCAAACACACACACACACACACACACACACACACACACAAATAAATTTATATATGAAAGTATAAAATCTTTCAGAAGGAAGTAAGAACCTACTTACTCCATAATTAGAGGTTCATCTTCAAATGTCCTGTTGAGTATGGTCATATTGTGAGGATCTATAAGTAAGCATAAATTAACAAGGTATTCATATTATTCTGACTTGTATACTTAGAAGATAATATTTTTATGCTTTTCAAGATTGATCTCTAATTTATTCCGATGATTGCCAATAATAAGACATCATAAATCTAAAGTATCAAGTTTGTAAAGTTAAAATACTAGGAGAGCTCATTCTATATAACAAGGTCAAACATAACAGCTTTCTTTTGAGGCTTCAATAAAAAATAAATCCCTCAGATAAGCCTTTTATACATAATTTACAGTAGAGTAACTGACAATTACCAGGTTTTTATGTAAAGAAGGCAAAATATGCAAATAAACCTGACTTTAAGATGGCATGATTATAAACATACACACACACACACAGAGACAGAGAGAGAGAGAGAGAGGATTATACATAGTTTCCATTGTATTCTTGTGGCTATAATTATTTTTTTTCTTTTACATCTCAATATGAACTTTATTCATTCAAACTTTTTTAAAAAGTCCAACACAGTGTAAATGTAGGAATGTGTGGTTGTAATTCTTAATGAGAACAAACTGCCTGATCTCTCTCCTGGGAGGTGATTGCTGGATTTGTACCATTAGCCCAAAGGTGAACGAGCCCAGTAGTTGGCAGCCCAATGTGTAACCTACTCTATCACCAGAACTCCTCACTTGGGACATTAATGGTTGTCATGTGCCATCAAGTTGGAACCAATTCATAGGTGACCCTCTAGAGGGTTTTCAGAGGCTGTAAATCACATGGCAGGAGACCATCCATTTTTCTTCGCCCATGGGAAGCATAATTTCTTGTCTATTAGGTCACTTGAGATATTAGAAATAAAAAAATACCATTTCCTAGATAACGGTAAACCTGAGATTCTCAATAAAGTTTAAGTCTTGTGCCTCTCAGATACACTGGGATTTTTTTGGAGGACAAATAGGAAGAGATTGCTGTGCTTCTGTTATTTCTCAAGGGACCCAGTGCAGGCCATTCATTCTGTAAGAATAAGAGCAGCGACACCGTCATTCTCACAACTGCTGTGCAGTAAAATTGTCTGACATTAAATGGGTTATTAAACGGGATTGCTTCCTTGATGGCCATGGTGACAGTTACTGAAATTTCAGCAACGAATATGTACTACTAATTCTCTCAGCCATTAAAAGCCTTGGCTATAGCCTTCTTTTGTAAGCTACCAAGAGTGAATTCTTTTGTTAACTGAGCCCAGACTGGCTTTAGGTTTGAAAATCAAAACTAGAAAATAAACTTTTCCAAAGGTTTGTACAGATAATTACTGATATTCAAGAAGAACATTTTGCATCTGATTTTAGAACAATGTTCCTAGTATATTTATCTAAGTAAAGCAGGCATATTTTTCCTTTAATAACCAATGATAAATGTGGAAAATATTATAACAAAAAATATACCTAATGTCTGATTTTGTCCCCAGAAGATAACAACTCCAAAATAATTTTTTATATAATTTTTCGGAAGATATGTCAGAAGGACATCCATTTGTGAATCACCATCATAATCCCCAGGGACTACACTGGTTATCAATTCACTGTGATTCCTAAAGAAACAAGTTTAAAAAGACCCAGTCAAATGTTAATAAATTACAATGAAAATATATCTCTATATATTTGTAGTGCCTATATATATATATATATTTTTTTTTTTTTGCAGTTCAAAAGCTTCTTTATTGTGGTAAAAAATGGCGGCCGCCGCGCCAGTGCCTATATATTTTTAAACATTATATTAAAAACACCACAATATTGTTTTACTTCATTCTTTCCTTTAATATATTATCCTCTTAGATTGGGAGTTAAGAGCTCTTGACTAATATAAAATAAGATAAATATAGATTATGACAAAGCTCATTTATTCCTCCTGCACATTCAAGGATCACACATTTGAATGGTGTCTGTAATAAATAGTTCCAACTCATTGTCTTTTTAAAGTCACAACCAGCATACAGCTGACCCTCTGGTGGGTTTTCAGAGGCTGTAAATCAGATGGAGGAGAGTACCCATCTTTCTTCTGGGGAGCATCTGGTGGATTCAAATTGCCTCCTTGGTGAACTACTGGTGTATTTGAACCTCTTGCTTTTGGGTTGGTAGCGTAACCCCTTACAAATCAAAGCTCCATTTATAATAAATTGAAGTGGCCTTGTGGTAAGAAGCCGCGCTGTAAACCTGAAGGTACATGGTTAGAAGCCACCAGCTGCTCTGTGGGAGATAAAGGGTATGGCCAGTTAATCCAATTCGACTGTGTCTGAAAACCTGCCAGAGAGTCAGCGATGGGTTGGTTTTGATTCAATGGGACATAAAACAACAACAATCAATTGATAGATCAGGAAGGATTACCACTATAATTTTGTTAGAATATCTACATTTAATTAGGGCTTTTAATTGTAGACCTTAAATTTATAGTGAATATGAAATCATTTTAGTCCTGAAAGTCAGTCAAGAAATAAGATCTTGTATACTAAACCTGGTGAATACAGGACATTTCTGGATTATAGGTGAGTTCTCTTCCCAAGTCTATCTTGAAACTGAATTTGCATTTAAGTTGCAACAGTTAGGTACAATTCACTAAGTCAGTCAGATGTTTGTCTTGGTATACAGCAGGCAGTGTAAGTTCTATGCATTAAAACATTAAAGAAATACTTCTAGATATATTAAAATATCTTGAACACAATAATACAGAAATAATTTAGGAATCATTGTATGCATTTTGAATATTTAACACAACAGATTTACAGTCTATTTTTATATAGTCTATACCCTTCACCCATCAAATTGTACAACCACTCTGTATGTAAGTAAACCAGTAAAAAATAAAAATTTTATAAAAAAAATAAAAGAACAGGTAAATAGGACTTAAAATCAACCCACATGGAATTCTACTTGGAACAAATGGAAAGATAGCAAATTTCTTAGTAGATTATGGATCATTCTTTCCTAAATAACATTAAGAACTTAAAAGTATGTATTGCATGTAAAATCTAAATTTTATTTAAAGTGATGACAATATTATTTTCAGAAAACATAGTATCAGTCTCAGTTAAATACGTATTTCAAGCCCTGTATCAAGTAGTTAATGCCTTAACTTCTTTTCCTTGGCTAAATTAAGCATCATCAGGCCCATGTAAGAGAGTTAACATCTTCTGGGTGACTAAGTCATGCTGGGAGCTCTGGTGATGTCATCCATAGAAAGGTTTGCACTGCTAACTCAAAGGTTGAGGCCCTACCCTTTCTGTCAATTGGTTAACGTTTGCAGAGAGAAAGGCTCAAGAAGGAAGGCTTACCTGCCCCCCTTACCTAAGGATTCCTGAGATGCCTGGAACTTGAAGTCAAAAGAAACGGTGTAAGACAAGAATGACACATAGTGCTAAAAATAGATTTATTTGGAAGTCCATATTTTGAGTGGTGATTCCTTTTCCCTCTGGTTTTATTTGATGGGCATAAAGTTTATTCTCTGGAAAGTTTTCAGGCATTATGATTTAAATTACAGCTGATGGTAAGGATAAGACTTTAAACTTAAATACAAGGAATGGATAAAAGTTCACAAAGAACAGTTTGATTTTTTTAAATTTTTTTGAGATTTTAATGAAGGATTATAGATAACATGGATTTCCATTCACTCGCTGTTGCACATTTTCCTCCCTGCCTACTCCAATAGTTTGATTTTTGCACTCAGCTCTACCCTAATCCAACAATACAAGCCAGTCAGGAATATATCTACATGGTTGGAGACAACTGAGAAACGACATCCTAGCAAAGCGCATCCAATGAGCTTTGTTGTGCCTTGCTCTAAAGTATGAATATAAAATATGAAGACAATTGCCTTTAAAAGAAAATTGTGAAAATTAAAGAGCATTAAAAAAATAAAGAAGAGCACTAAGGGACCTGAAGGAAACAGAGGAAACAGAAGAAAATGTCAAAACCATGCTAAGTAGAGATTAGGGAGAGAGAAAGTCAATCCATAGCCTTCCTTCCAGGCCATTCTCATGCAGAGGAAGCAAGAAAACCATTAGCCAACAAACTTTTAGGAGTGAATTTACAATTTCTGTACATGCTAAAACCTTGATGCATTCTTTCTTCAAAATATCCTCTAGTGAAAATAAAGGAACAAACAACGAATGTAGCACATGGACTGTTAAATAGGGATCAAACAAACAAGCAAGCAAATCCTAACCTGTTGCTATCAAGTTGATTCTATCTTACAGCAAATAGCAAAAAGCAAAGTGCTAATGACAAGAGAATTGACTGTAGAAAGCCAAAACACATGAAAGGTGTATGATACACATAAAAATGAGATGAGGAGAAGATGGCAAAATTGTTTCACACATTTGGAGTATGTAATGTTATTAGGAGAAGAACATCTTGCTTACTGAAGAAAGCATCAGTTAAACGTAGGAATATACAAGAGATGAATGGACAAGTGGTTGCAATATAGTAATGACGGAGGGTGGAGCTTTAAGGGGCAGTGTCTCCTTCTGTAGAACACAGGCTATAACTAAGAACTGACTCTCCATAGAAAAACATGATATCATGCAATTTCTCTTTTTCAAAAGTGGGAGTGGGTGGGGAACATAAGTGAAATCTGCATGGTCACAATGTAAATAGTGATTAGGGAGGAGTGATAGGGAATGGCAAAGGATACACTGACAAAGAAGATTAATCAGAACTGGCTTTGACAAGCACTGTGGCATTTGGACAAGAACAAACT
>NW_006399812.1:7039614-7069424 GCF_000299155.1 Elephantulus edwardii | reverse complement strand
TGATTGGCACAGGATAGAGCAGGGTTTAGGGCTGTTGTACATAGGGTCGCTATGAGTCGCAAACGACTCGACGGCACACAACAACAACAACAACAACAACAGCAACAACAACAACAACATATCCGTATTTATGCCAATAAAATCAAGAGATGAAGGTTAAATATTATGTCAAGAAATTACAGTGTAATTTCTAGGAGAGATGGCTGATTTGAAAGATGGTGGTTCAGTCCCTTTTCACCAAAAACATAAAAAATAAAAAATAGCAGATATGGATAATAATCCTGGAACTTTGACTTTAAAAAGAAAGGAAGAACCTTAGGGAAAATAAAGCATACAGAGAAAGCTGGAACACAGAACTGTAAACAGCACACATGGTCACTGACAGCTGTCCAGGGTGAGTGGATGTTGAGTCAGCAGCTGTGTCCACACAGCAGTGAGATACCGGAAAGAAAGATGAGATCTCCCCACCTGCCTCCTTTATTTTCTCAGAGATCAGAGTACTGACTTTCTCCCATCACCAGTCAGCAAGTGGCTGGCAGCATTTTCCAGCTCATCCTGCTCTTTCAGATGCCAGATCAGGATCCTGCATGGTTCTACACATAGACTGTCTCCAGGCGCTCATGGATTGTGCTGGGCTTGGCCTGTTGTAATCTACTCGATTACAGCAGTGTCACCTATGGATGTGGTATCTGCTTTTCACTGGGCACCATGCCCACCATACACCAGGGCCATACCTGGAGCAGGGCACTTTTGGCTGACAGCATCATTCTTGGGGATTTCAGGTAGGCAAAGACTATCTCTTCACACCAGCCACTTCTGACTGGGTTCACCAACAGCACCCACCCCTTTGATTGACAAAGACATGATGCCTACCCAGGTGGACTCTCTTCAGTTCCTCTGAGATCAGCAAAAATTGAGTCACATGCTGGGTGCCACACATCCAGATGCCCAAAGTCATTGATGGCCCAGCTCATGTTTTGAAGTGTTAGCCACCTCTCCAATGAGCAGAAGTGCTAACCTGACTGGGCTCCCCAACTCCAGTCTCCTGCAGGACCGGCAGACACACAGTTCAAGGCCAACAGCTCATCTCAACCCACCAAAGCAGTGACAAGAGCACCAGTCAGGCGCTGAGTTTACCTCCTAGCAAGGTTTCCTTTTCTATTATTTTTCCATGGCTCATTTGATTTTCCACATGCTTGTCTGATTTCTATTTTGTTATTTTTTTCCCTTCCCCTCTCAAATCCACCTGCATCTTCTCAGTTTTCTTCTTTCTAACTGGCCTTTTCTTTGCAAGTGTTCTCCTCCCTCCTTTTCTCATTCCCTCACCTCTTATTTTGCTTCTGTGTTACTATTCTTTTCTCCTGCCTTTCTATCCTGAGCCTTCATTTTGTAATCACCTCAATTTTGGCTTATCCAATTCCTTTTAGTATCCAATCTTGTTTGCATTTTGGGAGTGTTTTCTGTTGTTTTGGTTTACTGTTCCATTGTCCCATCTTACAATAGATACTTACAGCATCCAGCCACCTTCTGCACCCACCAAGCAAGATTAAAGACCAGCTCCTGATTTACCTGATATATGAAAACACTGAGGTTTTAAACACTAGCAAACACAGAACTTCATGTATCACATCAACTTCTGTTATAACCATTAGTAGACAAGAGGTAAAGCCTTAAAAATGACAAAACTACTTAGAGATGCAATAAGCTCAGTAAGATATATCAAAACGAAAAATTCAAAGACACTACCACAATCACGACCACAATCTTGAAGCAACAGAACCATTTAAACCAATCAAAAAACCAGGATAAGATGAAACAACATAGGAAGCAAGGCCTTTAGAATGTTCTGATATAGAATTCAAAAGAACAATAGTTACACAGAACACATGGAACAATTTTTAAAAAAACCAACAACAGCACAAACCAACTACATAAGATCTAATAGTTAAAATTAGTGGAAAATTACAATACAAACCCAGCAAGATGGGACTCAGAACATTAAGACTAAAACTGCAGAAATAGAGAACACATTTCCTTATTTTGATCCATGAAGGATATAAGCTCAAAATAAAAGAAATGGAACACAGAGTGAGTGAAATGAAGGACAAACTGCTCAGTACTAACCTGTTACAGGAACCGTCGGAAAGGAGGAAGAAAGAAAATTAAGAAAGCCTCTGTGGGACAACAGTAAGAACATTAAGAAGATGGGGATTCCAGAACAGGAAGACAGCAAAAGCAGCACAGAAGAATTAACTGAATTAACCGGTAGAAAATTTTCCAAATATGAAAAAAAAAAATATGCATGCTGAGTGAGCCCCCAAAACAACACACCCCAAACATAACACCAAGGCAAATATATTAACATCAAATTTTCCAAAGTTAAAGATAAAGGAAAAAATACTGAAAGTAGCTTGAGAAAAATAAAGAGTTACCTAGCAGCCATGCCAAGGATTGGTTCAATGTTAGAAAAATGATCAGTGAAATCCACTGGTTCAATGTTAGAAAATGATCAGTGAAATCCACATATAAAATTAAATAAAGGAAAAGAACAACATGATCATTTCAACTGGTGCAGAATAGGCATTCAGCACTCCTTTCTTAATGAAAATATTCAACACAGTTGGAATAGAAAGGGAACTTTTCAACATTATTAAAAGTATATATACAAACCCAATGGCAACACTACTCTTAATGGAAGAAGACTGACGGCATTCACACTGTGAACAGGAAGCGGCAAGAATGCCCTTTATCAACTCTCCTATTCAGTATTAGAAGTCTTGGTCAATGCAATAATGAAAGAAAAGGAAATAAAAGGCATATACATTGTCAAAAAGGAAGTAAAATTGTATTTGTTGATAATTTGATAATGAGATAATCCAGAAGAATTAAATAAGAAAATTGCTAGATCTGACTCCACCATACAAAAAAAAAAAAAAAAAATCAAACCAATTATTTTTTTTCTAAAATAAAAAAGAGAACGCTGAAAGAGAAATAAATAAAATAATGCTATTTATAATGGCCATCCTAAAGATTAAATATTCAGGAGTAAGTCTAATCAGAAACCTGAATAAAGAAAACGATAAAGCATTACTACAAAAAGCCCAAAGAGATCTACATAATTAAAGGAATACATTAGGTTCATAGATCAGAAAACTTAACATTGTGAAAATGGCAATACTGACCAAAATCAGTCTCCAAACACAATGCAATTCCTGTCCAAATTCTACCAAAAGCAATCTATACTTAGAACTCAATCCCTACCATTTTTCAAAGACGGGGTGTGTGTGTGAAATCATTAATGTCATATATGAAGGAACGAGATCTCAGCTGAGTTAAATGATACTAAAGAAGAAAAACAAAGTAGGTGTCCTTATACCTCCTGATCTCATAATGTATTACATGGTCAGCTTGTTGCTGTTATGTACTGTCGAGTGAGTACCTATAGCTGACCCTCTTGTGGGTTTTCAGAGGCAGTTATTCTCAGGGGAGGAGAATGCCCATTCTTCTCCCACAGAGTAGTTGGTGGACTCAAACCCCATGCCTTCGGGATTATAGTGCAGTTCCTTGTCACTAGACCACTAGAGATTAAAGGACAAGTACACAGATAAGTGGAATAGAATTGAGAACCCAGTATAAATACATCTAGCTATAAACAACTGATCTTTGACAAAGAGATGAAACCCACCAATCAGGGGAAAGATAGCTTCTTTAACTAAGAGTGGTTACTTAAATTAGGTATCTATTTGCAGAAAACTGAAAAACTACATACGAAAACCAACTCAAGGTGGGTCAGGGACCTTTGAGTAACACCTAAAACTACACAAATCATCAAAGAAAAAATTGGAACAAATACAGGGAGCTTCTCCTGGCTCAGTGGTAAGGAGTTAGGCTGTCAACCCATGAGAACATGGTTTGAATACATCAGCTGCTTGGTGGCAAGAAGGTGGGCGATCTCCTCCTGTGTATAGCCTCTGGAAACCCGCTGGGAGTCAGCTATGAGCTGGTTTTTACTCCACAGTACACAACAAGAACGGCACAACATGTTGTTCTTGTCATTATCCTTTGTAAATGTTATATGCCCAGCTTTGAACAGCTCAATCTAAATTTTATTCATTCTGAAATCAATTCAACAGCAACAAATATTAACAAGCTCAGGCTCCAGTCTCATCACTTTCCGGAAACTCTCACATTAGGCAGCAGGAACTATATCTGCAACTCTGACAGCAATCAATCTTGCTCCTCACAGTTTTAAAACTAAGTTGGCTCAATGTTTTTCATGCAGTGGCAGTTATATATAAGAGAAAAAGAAGAGTTATGTTTGAAAAATATCTTTAAAATTCAGATTTTAAACTTTCAAAAGTGTGATGTATATTCTTTTAAAGTCAACTTTCATAAAACTATCTATTGTTGTTGTCATGTGCCTGCGACCCTGTGCAGAACAGCCCTAAACTCTGCTCTATCTCATGCCAATCTTATTGTCTCTAACACACCTATCCCCATTACATCAGTCACTGAATCAATCCACCTTGAGGGTCTTCATCTCCTGAGCTGTCCCTTCACCCTCCCAAGCTCCCACCAATTAGCTGATTTTTTTTTTAAATTAGAACAGAGTTCATGGATCTTTTCCTCACAATATATCAATCCTTCTTCACAAATACGTGATTGATTGCTGAGCAAGCCACCTATGAATGGTCTGCTCCTGAAGCACACAATCAGTGAGCTGTAATTTCCAAGCCATTCAAGAAAGTGTAATAGATTGCGAGGAGTAAACGATATTCATATAGAAAAAGGCTAAGCCACACTCAAATTTACTTATATTCTAAAAAATAATGAATTTCAAACTTTAGTATTTTCACTGTTTTTCCTAACAAACTGCTTCTCACATAACTCCTAACTAGTGGTTCTGTGTCACAATTCCACATTTCAGTAATGCTGATTTCAAAGATTAGTCAACCAGTTATTGCATACTCATTACTACAACTTTTTACTTTGTAAAAACAAACACATTTGTACTTACCGTAAAGAGAGCTTTACTTTAGGTTTAAAATAGGGTGCTGTCTGATCTGCCAAAAAGACGATTAAATCATTTCCTAAAGAAGTGAATAACAATGAATGAATGGAAATCCAAAATCTCTGTAAATGTTCATTAAAATTAATAAAGTTTAATAAAAATTTTAAAAAAAGAAGTGAATATATGGTATTAGGAAAATGGTTCGAGATTCATTAAATCAGTGGTTACAGGATTTTCAGGCATTGTTCTCAACAAGGAAACTTTTACTCTTCTGCGTATTATCTCTTCAGGCAAAGATAGTTCTATTAGTTTAATGGAACAGGGTCTCCAACATTACATCACAAACTGAAGGGTCAAAGTAACAGAGAAATTGGCAACCTAAGTATCAAAAACTTGGGGGTCAAGGTTAACTGAAGTCCTGGCTTCTGCCAGGAGACTGGATGACTTAAAAAAACTATACAGTTCTTAAAAGAAAGATACAGTTCTTCACAGAACTGTGTATTTTAATTTTATTAGAAGACTTATCTAGTATCACAGCCCTTTTTAACGTTGTTTATAGTTCATCACTCAGATGCTCCACCCTAAGGACACATACACTCCTGCTGTAGGTAGTCAGCACTACTAAGGAAATGATTAAGCAACTAAGCAGAAAAAATGGAATCCTCCAAGATCTCCCTATTGAACCATCTCTCAGGATGATGCAGTTTAAGAGCTCAATGAGCACACTTTCGGACATTTTATTGAAAGAATTGAACCAAAACATATGCCATTATTAAAATTTCGAGTCTCTGGGGTTTAGCTGAGGGAGCTCAGGTAGGAGTTTGAAATGAGTTCTTCAAAGACAGTGAAAATACCTAGGGTTCACAAGAGACTACAGGGTCAGGACAAGGGCCCCCGGGAGGCTGGAACAGCATTCAGCCAAGTATGAGTGGTCAGCTCTTTGCTTCCTCCCTATGTGGCCTTCATCTCATGCAGGATTGCTTTTGCCGACATTGATAACACTAAGATCCATTATCAGCATTAAGATTCACAAAAATGTTTAGTACTAGTTAATGGAACTTCTAAGAACCATAAACTAGGAAAGATAGATACTGGGGAGAGAGTGAAGTGCCAACCTGATGGAGAGTCAAGTTTAAGTAAAAACTAGGTAATTTAGGAGGGTTGAATCTGCAGTTTTGAAATTCTGTCCTAAGGAGACAGTGGGGTTTATTAAATGTCCCTGAAAAATACAGTGTGAACATTGGGATGTTTATGGCCTTGGAAGACAAAGTAGCATCAGAGAAAGCTAGGTTTCTGAGAGAGGAAGACTCTGAGAGAGGATAGATGAATGAGTCAGGTAAGAGAGACAGGAAGATGTCTCTTATAAGAAATTTAAGTTGCATCGTTTCCTGTTCACCAAAGGGAAGGGAGCAGAACAAAAGATAAGGAAAGGATCTTAAAAAGGGAAGGGAGCAGAACAAAAGATAAGGAAGGGATCTTAAAAAGGGAAGGGAGCAGAACAAAAGATAAGGAAGGGATCTTAAAAGGGGAAGGGGGCAGAACAAAAGATAAGGAAGGGATCTTAAAAGGGGAAGGGAGCAGAACAAAAAGGACCGTAAAGGGGAATAGAAAGGTGAGCTATGAACAGTCCTGGGAATCAGGAAGGGCTTTGCAAGGTAAGCAATTCCATCGTGTAAAAAGGTGTGCAGTTGGAGGATGCTAAATGTTCAGGTAATAAGAAAATGTACATTGGGGCGTTGCCAGGGCTTATGTCAAAATTAAGGGGTGGCTGGATCAGGCCCTAGAGCAGGAAAACATACAGAATAGGGGTAAGCTGTCAAAGATTCTGATTCGGGAAAGGGAAATTCCGGAGGACAGGCTATCGGGTCCAGGGCTATGGGGACACAGGGATCGCGGGCAGAGGAAGGGCCGAACAAGCACTGACTTTCCCGTAGCACGAAGAGGTCCGTCTGCTTGTCGGAGTTGAGGTCTCCGAAGGCCGCTACGGTGCCCCACGCCTCAGCCCCAAAGAGCTCGACCGTGACGTTGTGGAGCGCCCGCACCGGGGTCGTCCCGACCATGAGGAGCGCGAGCCCCGCGAGCAGCGGCGCCGGCAGCGCTCCGGAGCCCGGGAGCCGGCCAGCCACCGCCATGGCAGCCCCTCGGCCCCCGCCCACTGGCCCAGAGCCGCGCTGCTTGACGGCAGCCGTAAAGCGCCGAGACTCCGGGCGAGCGACAGAATGCCGAGCCCCAGGGCACACACAAGCCGCCCGGGTTTTCCTCTCCCTCGGCCTCGGGGCCGTACCCCTCGGTGTTCGAAAGGTCGTAGAGCAAACTTAAAGTTCGCTCTTGGGCTCACTTCCGGCTGGAGCGTCTCGACAGTGTCGCACAAGGAGCCGGGGGGGGGGGGGGGGGGCCAAGGCATCCGCCTGAGCGCAATGGCAGGGACGGCCGGGCTCCTGGCCGAAGTGAGCTGGAAGGTCCTGGAGCGGAGAGCCCGGACCAAACGCTCAGGTTTGGCTGACTGGGGCGTCGTCCACTTTCCTGCACCATGGGTGGGACTCCGTCTCAAACTCCCTGGGCGGGAGGTAGTTGGGGGGTCCTGGAAATAAAGCTTTGCCCCTTGGTTTCCTTTCTACAATCAGAAGGCGGCCCCAAGTTTACTTTTAAATGACTCCTCCCACCTGTAGGATTAAGTGATGACCTCTGCTCAACTCTGTTTACAAACCTTAGAAAGCTGTCAGGGCATCTTCTGGAGTTGTTTGTTTTTTTATCTCCCTTTAGAAATCAGGGAAAATCCTGCAAAAGGGAGTGAGGAGTGTTGTGTGTTCTCTAAACCCAAATCGCTTCATTCTTAGGACTTCATCTAAACCCCACAGATGTTTAGCCCTGGCAGAAAGTAAAGGGCAGAAGACCTTAGGCCACCGGGAGGGTCACGTGGAGTGTACTCAGGACTGGGGAGGAAGTGGGCACCTCCTTTAGACAAGTGATCCCGGGACACCCAGTTCCCAGTTGAAGCTACCTAACCCCAGGCCTCAAGTCAGAAGATGCCTCGCAGGCAGTTAGCACTGTTCAAGTGTCCTGAACTGACTTTTTTAAACTGCAAAGTCATGACTTTGAAATTAACACGTGTGGCTGAGAACTTGTGGAGAGAGCTAGGATTGAAAGTTCCCTTATTCCTGGCTTACTGGAAATAAACTTGAGCTATAAAATACGCCTATATAAAGAAAAAGTAGTTGGATAAGTCTTAAACTAAAGATCTTTTAAAAGATTGGTTATTGTGGGAAATGCTTGTATTAATTTAAGAACACACACACAAAGAAATACTGACCTAGGAAAATTAACTATGTATTTGAGTGAGTATTAAGAATTTTTTTTTTCTTCTGAACAATATACTCCACTCATGTTTTTGGACTTTTGCCTATGTAGTAAAGTTATAGTTGCACACACTGCTATTTTCTGACCTTTTAAAAAAAAATACAGTCAAAGTACATAATTTTACAAATCATAACAGGAGCATTTCACCTAGTCTTTGTTACCAGTTTTATTGTTTTTTTATCTTAAAAAAAGACATGTACACTTAAGCTAAAATAAAAACCACATGCAAAATAGGAGATTTTTTTTTAAGTTGACCTTAGTGTATTTCAGACTCAATTCACGTACTTAGAACAGTCATCAGCAGTTTTGTGCATTTGTCTGAAATGTCAGACATACCGAAATATGTGACTATCTGGGTTACAGAATTTATTACTGGATTAATGATACCTGGTCAAAGATTTTCTTTCTAGATAAATAAGAGTCTTTATTTCTTCTGAATTAAGTGTCATAGGAGTAAGCTTCAAAAACCTTTGTGTTTTTGCCAACTGGGGGAAAAAAACCAAATGGTTATTAAATGCAAGCACTTAAATTCAGTGCCAAGTTGTTAAGTGTGTAATGTTAGTGTTGGAGGTTTCAATGTTTATGATAAGAAGAGCACTCAATTGAAATTATTCCCCCAAATTAATAGTTATGTTTGAGATTTAGTTTCTTCTGATAATTATGTGAGGTACATAGCCTTACAGAGTTTCTTGAGGGAGTCATTTTCTGTGTGGTTAGAACACTGTAATTCTGTTTGTTACATTTAGAATGTGTAAACAGAACTTTATTTGAAAAGTACACTAAACTGGTATAGACTCCATTGCAGAATTCTGAGCATTGTTACATAGTAGTATAATTGCTTAGGGAATGCTAGCATTTAATAGGTGAATGAATGTTAACGTGTTTCCTGCCATGATCATCCATACAAGCAATTGTGATTAATCAAAGAAAATAAAATTTTCAAGTCACAGAAAATTGAATGATAATAAATCATAATTATTGTCTTTGTCACACTGCATCGTGTTAATAACTGCTCACCCTGCTTTCAATTAATCTAATGCTGATTGCATCTAACCTTTACTAAACAGTTTGGAAAATTGCAGTAGTTTAGCCTGCAACACTTACGATTAGAGACAACAGTTTGAAATGACCAGCTCACCTGAAGTGGTCGTCTCATCGCCGGCTTTATTAAGGCTTGGTAAGTGTACAGACCCCAAAAGGGTCACTTAGTACTTTTAAAAATGTTTATGTCACCGTATTTTATTTTGTGTTTATTTCTTTGGTGGGCCTTTAATGGAGTACCATTTTTCATATGTTCTGGCCAGGTTTGCATTGTATTTTGAGTATATCTTGGTTATGGTAGGAAACAGGAAAGGTTGAGAGAGGATCCTTACCCTGACACTTGTAAACTCTGACTACAGATAGTTCATTTCATCTGTTTTTGAGGCCTTGATTTTGAAATGATAAGACAGCATTTCAAATAATTGTTTTTTGGGGGGTTGTTATTTTGCATAAAGGAAACAAGTTTAAGAAATGAGATGTTTGGTCAATACCCCAAACTTCAAACTTTTCATCAACTTCCTTTAAAGTAGATACTATCATGTAGATTTCATAGACAGGAAACAGCAGATCACAGAGGAGAAACTATGGCCACTAGGTTGTGAGACTTTGTTTTAAGGCCATGTGTTTTGTGCTCAATCCTATAGATTCTTCTTGTAAAAGTTGGAGGAAACTGATGCAGTGCTGCATGAAAACTGTGATTCCTTGTTTGATGAGTTTGTTGATATTTTGGCAACAATCTCTATGAGGTCCATGGACCTAGAATAACCTATGTATAAAATTCCATTAGGAACACACACCTTTGAATGCAGCCAGCTCACTTTAGAGAAAAACTGGCTTTGTTAAATGCTTGCTGCAATGAAGTTAAGACTGAAACTCTAGGACCTTTCCTTTCCTGTGGTTTACTTTTGACCATTTCATTTGTCAGAACACTATGGTAGAAACCTGTTGGCAAGATTCTGCATTGTACCTAAAGCAAAATATTGAATTCACAGGAGTCATTAACTGGTAGATACGAAGGACGCCAAGTCAATCAGTGACAGTGAATCGTTCAGAAGTAGGCTGCTTCTTGTGCCCATCTGTACTTTAATTCCTGTGTTGTCAAATGAAAAGAAGAAAATTTCTCAGAAATGAGAATACAGCTTAGGGAAGAATTATTTTCTAGCAGGAGAAAACATAGCTTGTATTTTAAGTAACAAAACAAGAAAGGTTTTATCTTCATTTGCCTATTATTGAATGAAGAGATCATATAGCATAGTATATGTAACAGCATTTAGATCTGATTAAATATTTGTACTAAAACCTAAATGAATATGTATTTTTGGGCTTTCTTTTCTTTCTTGTTGAGGCTCAAGCTTTGTTCTCTCTTGGCTTGCCAGTGAAGTCTTAGTAGCTTTCCACCATTTACTGAATGACTGACTCATTGCCATTGAGTTAGAACTGACCCACTCCTGACTCGCCATTGAGTTTTCAGAGGCTGTAAATGCACAGGAGGAGATTTCCTATCTTTCTGGTGTGAAGAAGCTGGTGGATGTGAACCCTCTGCTTTTAGATTGAAAGATCAACTCCTTGCTCACTAGGCCATCAGAACTCCCTCCATTTTTATTTATTATTCCTGCTCCGTCCACCCACCAAATTTATGCAACCCTGTGATTTCACACCTTGTCCATCTCACCCTTCTACTCCCATCCCTTCCCTCTGTTGGGTCCCCAAACATGTTTTATTAAGTTATCCTTCTATTTTTATAATAATGGTCTTATGCAGTATTTGTCCTTATGAGACTGAGTTAGTTCATTCAGCCTAATGTCCAGTCTTTCCCAAGTTATATAGCATGTTTCAAAAATCATTGCTCTGTAGTGCTGCATAGTATTTTATTGTGTGAATGTACCACACTTTCTTAATTCATTCAGTTGTGGTTGGACATTTGGGCTGTTTCCATGTTCTTGTACGGTGAATGATGTTATGAACATTGGTGTACAAATCTCCATTTGTTTCTCAGTTCTAATTTCCTTAGGGTATGTTCTTAGTAGTAGAATAGCTGTGTCATAATGGAATTTCTGTGTTCAGCTTTTTTGAGGAATAAACAGACTGCCTGCCTTCCAGAATGGTTGTGTACTCACCAACTGTATATGAGAGTTCCTACCTTTCATCATCTTCTCCAACATTTATTGCTTGCTGCCCTGCTAAATTTTGCCACTGCTGCTGGGGTGAGATGGTATCTCATTGTGCTTTTGTTTTACATCTCTCTTATTGCCAGTGATGTTGAGCATTTCTTCATGTGTCTGTTAGCCATCCAAATGTCTTCCCCTGTTAAAAGTCTTTCCATGTCTTTTGCCCATTTGTAATTGGGTTATCCATCTTTTTATTCTGGAGGCCCATGAGCATTCTGTAAACTTTTGTTATGAGACCCTTTTCTGAGATGGTATTGTCCTGTGTATATAAAAAACTTTTCCCACTAGGGTGAAAAGAAAACCTACTGATTGGGGGGGGGGAAGTTTTTTACTATTTTTAAGTTCATTTCATTGAGACTTTCTCTTGTTTTCTTGGAACTTTTTGATGTAGACTTCTAAACATTCATCTGTCCTGATGATAAGTTAAAACAAGTAAGTCAAAGTTATTACTGTCTTTATTCTAAGAAACATGCTTATTATATTTCTCTTAAAACTTACTTGCTCTCAGTTGCTCTTTTGTTTACTGCCTCTATGCTCTTGGTCTTAGTACTTTATATCTGAAATTTAGCTTTTCTGTAAGAATGAAGATAATAACATTTATCTAGAGTAGTTACTGTGAGGAATAAATAAAATGTTAATTGCTGAGCCCTTCATACTTGTTGTTGTTATTTTGTATCCTCATGTTGGAGCCAGCCCATAACTGACCCTCCAGTGGATTTTCAGGGACAATACCTTGCCAAGGAGGACACTACCCTTCTTTCTTTCTCAGAACAACTGGTAAAATCGAACCGCATGCCTTTGGTGTGGCAAAGCAACTGCTTGATGTTAAGCTCCCAGAGCTCATTGAGACACTTTGTAGCTCAAAGCAAAAGAAAACCTTGAACTCACTGCCTTTGAGTCAGTTCTTACTCATTGCGACCCTGCATTGGGTTTCTAAGGCTGTAAATACAAGGAGAGGAGACTGGCCAGCTTTCTTCCTTGGAATGGCTGGTTAATTCAGACCATCAGAGATAACAGTTTTTTTGTTACCAGTGCAAAACCCTATGGACTGCGTCACTGGAACTCCCCAATTCAATAGCTGCTCAGAAAATTTTTGTTCTCATCTCTGCAAAGAAAAAATTTTTTAAAAACAACCGACAAATCTTTTACAATATTGGTGATATATATCAAGGGTTTATTCAAAATAAACATGATTGTTATTATCTCTGTACCTTGTTTTGCTATCCACCCTCAAAATAGGTATTTGATTAAGAAAAGCTGCCATGTTTAAATACAATTAGCTTGGATCAGATTGCCCAGAATCTAATACTTGTAGAGCTGTGCGATTTAATGATCCATTCCACTTTGTAATTTTAGGTCTCATTTTACTCCTAAGTCTGTTTCAGTTTTGCCAATAATCAGCTGTAAGTATAACAAAATTGCTTCTGAGAGTTTCCATGGAAACTCCTATTAGACAACAGTAAGGCCAGTTGTTATTTTATGCATAATCAGTAATCTTAAATATGCAGTGATTCATTTCAAACAGAATGGAAGTTTCAGAAAGTGCTTGTAATTATGTTCTGCTATGAACTCTGCTCTTTTCTTACTAGGTGCTGCCCTGTATTCTTGTAAGATTTAGGAAGTAAAGGCCAGAAGATATGCCTTAACTCCCCTCGCATGAATCTCACCGACCTTCAGGTTTACTCTTTCAGTGTCACTATCCTCTGCAAAGATGGTGCTTCAGATTTCCTAAGTGAAGTAGTTTTATGAAGAACACAAGTGCTCCTCTCCCTGCTTTAGATTATTGTAGGGTGTTCACACTGTGTGTTCACAAAACAATTTTTCTCTTGTGATTTTCATTATCTTTTTTATGTAAAGTCACAAAAAATGTAAAGAGGACTTATAACTCTAGACTACTCTAAGTGTTTCCTGAACATTTCCTAATGACTACACATAACCTGGCCAGGACAGAACTCATCTTCTATCCCTGTTACTGTTATTTGTAGGATCTCTCTGAGCCATGCTTGACTCAGGGACACCCAGAAATATCTACCTCAACTTACATCTTCTCAAATCTTCTCCCAGTAAACTGCTATACCATTTTCGTTCTGCACATGCAAAAATATAAGGATTATATAGTCTATTTTAATAAGTAGCTCTACTGTGCCATATAATTACAGCCTCTATTTCCAGGGAGTTGCCTAGATAGTTGAATGGAAGTGAGATGGACTAGAAGTCAAGCTGATTTTCCTCCTAGACCAATTTTTTTTCTACAGGTATTTGAGAAACAGGGGGAGCTGATTGCTTTAAGAAGCTTGTGGACACCTCTAGTGATAATGGAGTTTACTCCTGCTTTTTGTATCACGTACAGTTTAACATTTAAAGCAGAAGGATACCTGTAAGCACTAGCTTTACAAGTCTTTTTCTTCCCTAGGCATTCCTTGTGAGCTAACATCAACCATCTCATAAAATGAACATAAAAATCGGGGTAGGTGTTTCAAGTAATAGAATGTAATTTTCTTTGAAAGGTAGAGGGAACAGCAAGCCGCCTTCAAATTAACTACAAAAAGGAAGTTCAAGGCTGATTTCCATTAATGTTTCAAGTTACAGAAGTAGTTTAGTTTCATTTGGAATAGTATAAGCTGAATACCTTAACATCCATTGTCCTCACTTTAGTTTCATTTCGGTTTTTGCTACAGTAAAATTCCTTATAACTAAATGGTAATGCATATTAAAATATAGCAAAAGGTCACTACTCTTAATGTTTACGCATTTAATTTTGTAATACAAATAAATAAAGTGCCCACAAGACATAGAAAGCTAAACTCTACTTAATATGACTAGACCATTTGAATAGCATATTGTTTAATTAATTAGAACCTAGAGAATACCTATCATGGCTGTTACAGTGTTCCACTTCTATAATTTTACAAGGAGTTCTGGTGGCATAGTCTGCAGGGAGTTGAGCTACTAACCTAAAGTCTGCCTCTTCAAATCTACCAGCAGCACCACTGGAGAAAGATGGGCAGTCTCCTCAGTCCAGTTTAGTCTCA
Organism: Elephantulus edwardii; assembly: GCF_000299155.1. NCBI lineage: Eukaryota > Metazoa > Chordata > Mammalia > Macroscelidea > Macroscelididae > Elephantulus > Elephantulus edwardii. The sequence continues at coordinate 7,054,815 of NW_006399812.1, read as the reverse complement.
AAACCCCCTTCGGAGGGACCAGCTCTGTGTGGACTCCCCCTCAAAGACAATGAATTTTTTTAGTGTTTGTATTTACATTTTCCTCTATCTTCATTATCTTTTTTAGCTGTGGGAGATTAGTACTCATTCTATACTTGTTAAGGTGAGATTTGATTTTGCTCCCAAAAGGTTCTAAAGTTTGCTTTATCTCCTTACAGCATGCTTTCCAGGAATGTTTGATAATTGATCTTTTTTACACTTGGAGTTTGGTAATAATTTTTAGTGAAATTAAGATTAGTTCTAAATAGTCATCCTTAGCAAAAAGCTTCTAATTCTGCTTTTCAAATTTTGATTGAAGTAATGATTGCACTTTTATTATTACTATTATTATTATTTTATTTTTTTGTAGCACAGGTTATGTTTTAATGGAGCTTTTTTCCTTTTCCAACTCATAAGTAATATCACCTGGTTGGAGAGAGTGGTAATTTTGATGGTGTCTCTCTAGAGACTAAGGTGCATCTGATACAGGCCATTGTCTTTGCAATCACTTGTTATGCATCAGAGAGTTGGACACTGACCAAGGAGGACAGAAGGAGAATTGATACCTTTGAGCTGTGGTGCTGGAGAAGAGTATTGAGAGTACCATGGACTGCTAGGAAAACAAACGGATTCATCCTGGAAAGGGTTAAACTGGGCAGCTCCTTGGAGTCAAGGATTCTGAGGCTCTGTCTAACATAACATGGACATGTTGTAAGGAGAAACTGGTCATTGGAGAGGGACATCATGCTTGGGAGGGTGGAGGTAAGCACAGGAGGGGAAGGCCCTTTATGGGGTGGATTGATTCAGTGACTGGGGTAATCGGGATGGGTGTGTCAGAGACAGTGCAGTTGGCACAGGGCAGAGCAGAGTTTAGGGCTGTTGTACATAGGGTCGTTATGAGTCGCAAGCGACTCGATGGAACATAACGACAACAACATACTTGTAAACTGTAAACTCAAAATTGCCTGTAGAAATCCAAGCATAATACATTTACAGTTCAAAATTCACTTAACTGTCTGTGTCTATTTCTTAGAAAGTACTGATTATTTAAATAACTTTTTTTTAAAAAATCACTATGTTGTATCCATCCTTGCGTTGAAAAGAGGATTCTGATGTTAACTGAGTTGTTATTATGTGCATTCTGGTTGAAACCATGGCTGACCCTCTAGTACGTTTTTCAGAGGCAGTAAATCACACAGGAGTAGATTGTCCAGCTTCTGCAGAGCAGCTGATGGATTCAAACTGTAGCAGCACAACTCCTCACCATTAGGTCACCAGAGCTCCCTTAGCTAACTAACTAGAAAAACTAAATCAGTGAAAAACTCCTACGTTCCCTGTTTTGTGTTCAGTACTGTGCTAGGTGCTAGAACCTATTAAGAAGTTAACAATGAGAAATGGGGGACATTTAGTTGTTAATGACTAATGTGCTAATTGCTTTAAGGGAGGTCTGGTGCTATAATCCTTAGAGAGTTGCCCTGCTAACTAACCCAGAGACCTAGTGGTTCACTTCCACTGGCAGCTACAGTCTGTGAGTAGCTCCTCAGGAGAAAAATGGGCAGTTCCTGGTGTTGAGATTTAAAATTTTGGTAACCTAGTGGAGAGAGTCACTGTGAGTTGGACCTAACTTGATTGTAGCTGATTTTGCATGCTAGTTTATTTACTTGAAATGATTCATTTAAGTCTTCTTATAACCCGGCTTTTATACTCTTTTTCCTCACTTTACAAGTTTGAGAAAGCTAAGCTTAGAGACAAAAGAAAGTTATAGAACCCCTGTTGGTCTTCTTTTGGAGCCCATATTCTCATCTCTAAAGGCGTCCCAACACACCCCTTCTAGGAGCTTTATACTGTAGGTGGTATTCCCCCTATTTGGGAGTCTTCAGGGATTTTTTTTGTCTTCTTGCTGACTCACCAGTTGTTGGCATTATTCCACAGAGGGGAAGTCCCTCAAGGTTTGTGTTCGCAGATTGACTGAAAAACTGACTTGTTTGTTTATTGGGATAGAAAACTTACTAGCAGGAAGATGCAGTGCTGCCTGACTCCAGTGACAGTACGATAACTGCCGGAGATAGTAGGAACCAGCTCGCTACTTTATACCCTTAGATAGACCACTGCCAATATGAAACAAAGGCTAAGAATTACCTAGAGTTTTGGAAAATGTTAACAATACGTAATGCTTAATTTAAAGGGAAAAGCTTTACCTGTTTGGTGTCTCTCTAGTCCTACAAGCATGGCTAAAAACGATAGAGGGAATGGTCACTTTCCCCTCTTTCTGAAATGAGTAAAAGACGCCTAAGAATTGAGCTGGTTTAGCTTAACTTTAGCCCTTTGAAGAGTGTTTATAATCTGTTTTATAAATAATAGGATAGGAAAAGAGAACAAAACAATATGACAGAAAAATTAAAAAAATTGAGTAACTTCCTTGATGCATTAGTCTTACTTGAGCTCCCATTACAGTCTACTTGGTCTCCTTTTATGGCTCTATTTATTGCAGTTGGTTACAAGTCACTTTTTTGACCCCACAAGTGACTTTTAGTTAATTTTATGCAGAGTGTGTTGATTATATTTTTGGTAAAAGTATTTATTAAAATGTTCATTGTGTGCTGACACTGGTGATACAGCAGTTTATAAAACAAACAACCACACCCCTATTGTACATATAAGAGTTGTGTCATTTTTGATGTTTTTTTTTCTCTCTAAAGAGGAGTTCTGAAAACTTTTCAGAGTTCTGAAAATTAGATATATTGGAATATGATTCTGCCCTCAAAAAGTCATGTAAAATTAAGGTATAGTGTGGCAAAGTCCTCTACTGGCCTATAAATAAAAAAAAGGAAATGAAATAGCTAATTGAGTGATTGGTATTCATAAGGTCAACACATGAAACATCAACTGAATTCACTATCCTTAAATAGATTTTCCAGGCCATGCTGCTTCCATAAAGGTCACTGGCAGAACTTAATACCCTTTTATTAAAAGAAAATGGGAATGGTGGAATGGCCTTTTCACATCTTATTTGGATAGGTTGAATAGGCAAATTTTAGTTCATTTTATAAAATTTTGTTATTTCATATTTTACACTTCAAATATGCCTGTGATCCAGCATGCCATTTACCATGGAGAAACATCTAGACTTATAAAGCTGAGGATTCTAATGAACTGTGGTAATCAACAATGGTAATTAAGTTGGTAAAAGCAATTGTTTTAACTCTTTATATGCATATAATTTTAAGGAAGCAAAGGATTTAATTCTTAGCCAGGAAATGGGCAGATATGCTGCAAAAGACTCATTTAACGTGCTGCTAAAAAAAAAAAAAAGTTAACTTGACTCATTGCCATCAAGTGGGAGCCATCTCATAGCTGAGCCTCGTTGAATTTCCAAGGCTCTACATACAGGAGTTTACCCATCTTTCTCCTGGAGACCTATGGGTAGATTCAAACAGCCAGAAAGGTGTGACCTTTAGGTTTGCAGCTAAATGGCTTACTGACTGCCATCAGAGTTCCTTAAAGTGCTGCAGACATCTTTAAAATGCTGCAAAGCAAGAATGTCACTCTGAGGGCTAAGTTTGCCTGGCCTAAGCCTTAGTAGTTTTAATTATGTGATATATGTTTGAAAGTTAGATAATGCTTAGGAAGACTGAAGAATTGATGCCTTTAGACTATGGTATTGGCAAAGAATACAAAAAAAAATATCAAAGACTGCCAAAGGAAGAACCAAATATATCTTTGAAGAAATGCAGCTAAAATGCTCCTTTGAAGCAAAGACAGTAGTGAAACTTTGTCTTATATACTCTTGGACTTGCTGTCAGGATGGGCCAATCCCTGGAGATGGACATGCTCTGTAAAGTACAGGATCAGCCAAAAAAGAGGAAGACCTTTAATGAGATAGATTGGGATGGTGACCATACCACTAGATTTAATTAAGCACTCAGTGTTAAGGGTGCTGCTGCAGATAGGGTCAGCACTTGACTGGAGGCCACCCAACAACAGATTAAGGGCAGCCCTATTCAGTCATTTGATGTGCATCTTTGTGGTGTTGTCCTTCAATGCCCTTGAGTTAATTGTGACTCATAGTGACTGTACATGCAGTAGAACAAAACACTGCCTGATTAGGTGTTATCTCCACAGTCCTTGATGTGTTTGACCCTTTTCTTACAGCCATGGTGCCACTGCTTCCCTAACCCTCAGCTAAGCAGTGCTGTTTTTTTAGGGATTATTTCCTCCTGATAACATGTCCTTTAGTATGTGAAACAGTGTTGCCATTTTTGCATCTAGGGAGCAATCTTTTCTAGTAATTGGTTATTTCTGAGTCTCTTTACATTTGCAGATATTGCATATAAATAGTTATTTTTGTACTTAACAACTCATGCTTTATATCCATTTTGTGGCATTACTTTTTTCATATTATGGTTTTGTGATTTTTCATAGCACTATACCTCTTTTCTTTAAATATTTTTAGGCATGTCCTTGAATAGAGGTATTATAATTTATCATTCACTCCTCTCTGTAGGATGCATTAATTTCTTAGTGCTTTAAATTTGTATTTATGTAGAACTGAATGTAAAGGAGAATCATGACTAAAAAGTTTTATAATTTTTCTCTGTTTTGCAATGAGACGGTAGTGATGATGCTCAAACTGCTGAATCATCTATATTGCCATCTTTTATCTCTTAAAGATTGAACAAGCTAGAAATGTCTTCAGACTTGTCTGATCAAGGGAGTTTCTTTGGAAGAGATTTATACTTGGCCATTAAGTCAAAGTGTGGATAGGTCACTGGCAAGAAGCAGAGCCTGCCAAGATACATTTATAAACTGGTCAGCGCATGGTTTCTACTTCTTTTTCTTTCTCTTTTCCTACAGAGTATTTATTTCCATATTCATTCTTGTTGATTGCCATCGAGTTGAGCATGACTCATAGCAACCCTATGAACAAAAATTCTGAAGCCTTACTATAACTATCAACATTTATCAAAGTTCATAGTAGCCAGAGGCATGTTGTTTAGGAAGTGGATGCCACTCCTCCTTCTTAGTACTATATATGTTCCAATTATTAACTGTTAATATAGTCTATTGTTTTTAAGTCAACTATGAATCATTGCTACCCTATAAAAACCAAATCTGAGCATTGCCCCATTACAATTTCTATCATGCCAAAGGCCATTTGTGGTAAGTTACTGTGTCAGGCCATTTTGTTTGTGGTCTTCCTCTCTTTTCACTGACCTTCTGCCTTTCCCAGCATGTTTGTCTCTCTGTAAGTATAGCTTCCTCCTGAAAATATGCCTGAAGTAAATGAGACAAGGTTTCACCATCCTTGCCTCCAAGGAGCACTCTGGGTAGACTTCCTTCAAGACAGATGTGTTTGTTCTTTTGCCAGTATATTTTAAATTATAATGTAACATATATTTGGCAGTATATTATAAATGGTGACTCTTTTTTTTATACATGTTTATTTTTTTTACAATATATTCTGCCCATTTAATCCCCCCATTTCATTCATTGTTGCACATTTTTCTCCCTGCACACCTCTCCCACCCAGTTATCTTTTTTCTTTTTAAAAAGAAAAAAAAAATCCTTTCATTGTTGTACAAGTCCACAGTCCACTTTACTATCTATTTCTTTTCCTGGAATCTTGTCATGAAAATAATACCTAATCATATATTCCTTTTAAACAATTCTCTCCCTCATCTGTTACAATGAAGTATACATTATTTATACTCTCCTTTCTTAGGTTCCTCCTACCCCCATGTCAGTTCCATTTTACAACAGTGGCATCATTCAGTATTTGTTCTTTTGTGACTGAGATACATCACCCAGCATAATGTTCCCCAGGGTCACCCATTTTGTATAAAATTTCATGATTTCCTTATTTTTCAATGCACCATGGTATTCCAATGTGTGAATATACCACAGCTTCTCTATCCATTCGTTTGTTGATGGGCCCTTTGATTGATTCCATCCCTTAAAGCATCAATAAACATGGTGTACATATATCTGTTTGGGTGGCAGTTATGGTTTCTTTAGGGTATCTTCCCAGTAGTGGACCTTCTGAGTGAAATGTCTATTTGCAACTTTTTGAGAACGTGCCACACTGCCTTCCATAGTGATTGCATCATTTTACACTCCCACAAACAGTGAATAAGGGTTCCAGTTTCTCCACAACCTCTTCAGCGTTTGTTGTTTGCTGCTCTGTTGCTATTCTTACTGGGGTGAGAGGATTTTTCATAGTTGTTTTGATTTGCATCTCTCTTAGAGCTAGGGATCTTGAACACTTCATGTGTTTGTTCATCATCTGAATGTCTTCTTTGCTGAAGTGTCTGTTCATATCCTGTGCCCATTTGGGTTGTTTATCTTGTTATGGCACTCGAGTATTCTATAAATTCTACATATAAGTACCCTATGTGCATAGGATTTGTTTCTTAGAAGGTCTAATTCATTTATTTTATCCTCTACTGATTGTAAGTTTTTCAGGATGCTTGGAAGACTGTTCATATTGTGGATTAGGGCTTCTAGAGTTCTTCCAAGCTTTTCTGTAATGAAGTTTATAGTCCTTGATTTTAGTCCCAGGTCCTTGATCCATGTTGAATTGGTTTTTGTATATGGAATGAGGTGTGGATCTTGCTTGAGTTTTCAGCAGCTAGTTTTCCAGTTTTGCCAACACGATTTGTTAAAAAGGCTGTTGTTTCTCCACTTTGATTGATTTAACCTCTTTGTCAAAATCAGTTGACCATAGGTAGATGGGCTAATTTCTGGGCTCTCAATTCTATTCTATTGATCTATGTGTCTGTCATTGTACCAGTGCCATGCTGTCTTGACCACCATGGCAGTGGAGTAGGATTTGAAATCAGGTAGTGAGATGCCTGCTACCTTGTTTCTTTTTTTAAGGAGTATTTTGCTTATGCAGGGTCTCTTTCCATTCCAAATGAAATTCGAAATTGCCTTTTCCATTTCATTCAAGAATGGAATTGGTATTTGTATTGAGATTTCATTGAATATGTAAATTGCCTTTGGTTGTATTGTCATTTTTACAACACTGAGTCTTCCTATCCATGAGCAAGGTATATTCATCTATTTCTCCAAGTCTCTTTTTGTTTCTTGTAGTAATGTTTTATCGTTTTCTTTGAATAGATCCTTTGTGCTTCTGGTTAGATTTATTTCCAAGTATTTAATCTTGTGATTAGCTATTGTGATGGGTATTGTTTTTCTTAGCTCCAGTTCTGTATTCTCTTTGTCACTGTAGAGAAATCCAATTGATTTTTGTATGTTGATCTTGTATTCTGTCACTTTGCTGAATTGGTCAACTATGGCCAGTAGTTTTCTTGCTGAATCTTGAGGGTTTTCTAAGTATACTATCATATCATCTGCATATAGAGATAATTTTACCTCTTTTTTGCCAATTTGGATACCTCTTATTTCCTTCTCTTGTCTTATTGCTATCACTAAGACTTCCAATACAGTATTGGATAGGAGAGGTGATAGTGGGCATCCTTGCCTAGTTCTTGTTCTCAAAGGGAATGCCTTTGGCTCTTGGGTTTGCATATATACTTTTTGCTAGGTTGAAGAACTTCCTCTAATCCTATTTTGTTGAGAGTTTTAATCAGGAAAGAGTGTTGGAATTTGTCCAAGGCCTTTTCTGCATCAATTGATATGTTATGTGGTTCTTGTTCTTTGCTTTTTTAATGTGATGAATTACACTGATTGTTTTTCTTACTTTGAATCACCCTTGCATATCAGTTATGAATCCCACTTGGTCATGGTGAATTATTTTTTTAATGTATTGTTAGATTTTATTGGCCAAGATTTTATTCAGGATTTTTGCATCTATGTTCATGAGAGATATTGGCCTATAATTTTCTATTTTGGTGGTGTCTTTACCTGGCTTTGGTACATTCATAGAATGTGTCTGGAAGAATTCCATCTTTTCTATATTCTGAAATAGTTTATGTAGGATTGGTGACAGTTTTTCTGTGAATGTTTGATAAAATTAACTTGTAAAACTATCTGGTCCAAGGCTTTTTTTGGCTAGAAGTTATTTTATTAGCTTTTCAAATTCTTGTGTAATGGGTCTGTTCAGATGTTCAATTTTGGTTTGTGTCTGTTTAGGTTGGTTGTGAATTTCTAAGTATTTGTCCATTTCCTCTAGGTTTTCATATTTCTTTGAGTATAGTTTTTCATAATATCCTATTGTTAATCTTTTTATTTTAGCTGTTTCTGTTGTGACATGCCCGTTTTACCTTTTATTCAGATTATTTGTGTATTTTCCTTCATTTCTTTTGTTAGTTTTGCTAGTGGTTTGTTGATTTTATTGGCTTTTCCAAAGAACTCACTCCTAGTTTAGTTGATTTATTTTTTTTTTTGTTTTCTATTGCATTTATTTCTTCTCTAATTTTTGTAGTTTCAGTTATTTTAGAGGGTGTTGGGTTTTCTTGCTCTTCTTTTTCAATTTGTTCGAGATGTTGGCTTAGAGAGTCAATGATCATTTTTTCCTGCCTTTTGACATGTTTGCTTTTTGCTATAAATTAACCTCTGATTACTGCTGTTTCCCAGCTGTAATTGACCTCTGATTATTGGTTGTTTCCCAGAGGTTTTGGTGATGTTTTAGGTGGTGTTTTTATTTATTTCATGGAACTTTTTAATTTCATTTTTAAATTTCTTCTAGTACCCACTCATGTTCAAGCAAGATGTGGTTCAACTTCCAAATGTAAGGGGAGGGGGTGTTCCTCCTTTTTTCCTTTTGTTATTAATTTATAATTTTGTAGCTTTGTGGTTTGAGAAGATACTTTGTATTATTTCTATGTTTTTTTTAAATTACTTATGCTTGCTTTGTGACCTAAAATGTGATCTATTCTGGAGAATGTTCCATTCAATTTGAAGAACAAATTATACTCTGCTTTTTATGGGTGCATTAACCTCTAAATATCTATGCGGTTGATTTATTGTGTGGTTTAATTCTTCAGCATCATTTTTTAGTTTCTTTTTGGTAGTTTTGTCTTTTCTTGGAGTGGTGTATTAAAGTCTCCATGTACTATAGTTGTGTTGTCTATTTCCTTTTTTAGTTTTGTTAATGTTTGTTTTATATATTTTGCAGGTCTTTTATTTGGTGCAGAGATATTTATTATTGTTATGTCCTCTTGTTCTATTGACCTTTTAAGCTATTACGTCCTTTTTGATGGTTTTTGCATTGAAATTTATTTTATCAGAGATTAATATAATTATTCGTGCTTTGTTTCTGGTTGCCATTTGCTTGGTATATTTTTTCACACTCTTATTTTTAGTCATTCTTTATCTTCACTTTTCAGGTTTGTCTCTTGTAGACAGCATATTGATGGATTTTGGGTTTTTTATCCAATTTGCTACTCTTTTTTTCTTCAGTGGTGCATATAAACCATTCACATTCAGTGCAATAATTGAGAGGCAAGGTTTTATTGTTGTCATTTTGTTGAATTCTTTTTGATGTTGTTGCTAGTTACTGTGGTCTATCCTGCTTTCTGTGGCACCTCTATAAGAATGACATCTCTCATTGTTTCTTGCAGTGCTGGTCTTGTTTTTACAAACTCCCTTAGGTTCTATTTTTTTGGTAATATCTTGATCTCTCCTTCATATTTGATGGACAATTTCACTGGGTACAGTATTATTGCTTCACATTGTGTTCTTTGAGTGTTTGATATATGTCACTCCTGTCTTCTTGCTCAGATGGTTTCTTCTGAGAAATCAGCACTTAATTTTATTTGTTCTCCCTTATAGTTTACCCTTTGTTTCTCCTTGACTGCTGTCAGAATTCTCTCATTTTTGGTTCTGGCAAATTTGACTATGATATGCATTGGTGTTTTATTTTGGGGTCTATTCTTTATGGTGTTCATCCAGCTTATTGAATATATATTCTCTCATTCCACAATATGCCTGTGAAGTTTTTTGTAGTAATTTTTTCACAACTTTTTCAGTGCCTTTACTTGCTTTTTCCTCTTATGGGATTCTGATGATGCACATGTTATTTCTCTTGATAGTGTCCCACATTATTCTTAGGTTTTCTTCTTTTTTCTTCTGCTTTTTACTCTAGCAGGTCAGTGGTAATAATTCTATCTTCTGTTTCACTGGTCTGTGTTCTATCTCTTCATTTCTATTCATGTGTCCATCATGTTGACAGCATCTGAAACATTGGACCTCATATTTTGGATTGTGATTTCTTGTTTATCCAGAGCTTTTAAGGCCTCATTTGTTTTATCTGCCTTGTTTTGAATTGTGGGTTTTTTGGCTTTTTTTTTTTTTAAGCTTCTCTTGGTTTTTGCTTGCAGTGTCCTATAATGCTTCAAGTTTGTCTTTCACCCATTGGAAATATTCAGTCATTGTTCTTTTAAATTCTTTGTCAAAAAGTTCCATCACATTTTCTGGCTTCAGGAAATCCATTGTTACTTTTTGGGGCTGACATCTTGCTTTGTGCCTGTGTAAGATGTGAGGTAGTCTGCTTCTTATGTGGCGTTGTTGTGATAGAGTTTTTCATGCTTGAGACAATAATAGGTTCTTCAGTGCTTCAGTGCTACAAAAGAGGGTGGGGTAGTTTTGCAGGCTGTTTTACTCTCTGAACTTCTCTTCCAAGGGAAGTTTCAGGTCACGGCCTGTGAAAGCAGTCTCTTCTGTTTATAACTGTTGCAGGTAGGTCAAATTGAGGCATTCTGGACTGAAGGCAGTTTGTTGACTGCACGTGAGGAGATGCAAGGCAAAGTGTGAAGCTATGGGCACAGAATGGGCACAGGTTCAGGGCAGGCATAGGTGCAGGGCACAGGCACAGACGTAGGGCACAGGCACAGGGCCTTCACAGGTGCAAGTCAGGCATGGGTTCAGGGCGAGAGTGCAGACTCTTGCTGATTGGACATGTGCGAGGACCTTACTCAAATTTCAGCCGTCCTGGTCGCTCCCTGGTGGGCCCTGCTCTCTGGTAGACCACAGCCCCTCCCCCCAGCCCCTGTCTGGCTTTGCCCCCCAGATGTTGACTCTTGAGTGATCTAGGAAACATTGAAAGAAGATGGATGGAATACACAGAGTCGCTGTACAACAAGAACTGGTTAGCATCTCCTTTGTATTTCCTTTTAAGGAGGGAGATCCATCCCTTTGGAGATTAATTTTCTAATCTGTCTTTACTCTTTTATCCTTACGCCTGCCTTCTCTTTTTTTTTTTATCTTCTTCCTGTGCTCCAATAAAAAGCTTTGGCCTACAGTCTAATGACCCATACACTAAAGTCTGCTCTCCCAAGAAATACTAAAATAATTGCTGTATACTGGAGTACCTTATTGGTACTTGCTTCTCTAGTCTTCCACCAGGCACAATTCTTTTGCCTGTACAAGAAGGATGAAGAAGGGAACTGACTACATGATGACAACATAACAATAATTTAATAATTAGAGGTTCTGGAAGAAAAGAAACAACTGGTTGACACTGAAAATTTTAGAAAAGTACCATGTGAATAAGAGCCAATGATAAGGAATAAGTTGAAGCTGCACTGATGGCCCTTGGAAAAATATAAGGCTCCAGGAACTGAAGAAATAACACTTGACAGGTTTAGACTAACTGATAAATATCCCTGAACATCCTCACCACTCTGTTTCGGGAAATTTGGAAGGCAGCTTCTTGGCCAACTGATTAGAAGAGATCCATATTTATTTTTATTCCCAAGAAAGGCGATACAACGGAATGTGGGAATTATTCAAGAATATCATTAATGTCATATGCAAGGAATCGATACTGCTGAAGATCCTCCAAAAATGGCTAGAACAGTACATCACAGAGAATTGCCAGAAGTTTAAGATGAGTTTAGAAGAGGCTGTGGCATTAGGGATATCATATCATTGCAGATATCAGGCAGATCCTGGCTAAAAGCAGAGATGACCAGTAGAATGTCTGTTTGTGTTCTATTGATTATTCAAAAGCCTTTGGCTGTGTGTATTATAAAAATTATGACTAACAATGAGAAGAATGGGATTCCCAGAATACTTAATTGTGCTCATGAGAAACCTAGACCTAGAGAGATCAAGAAGCTGTTGTTGGCACAGAGCAGGAGAACACTGTATGGTTCAAAATCAGGAAATGTGTATGCCAAGATTCTGTCCTTTCTCCATTACCTATTCAGTCTGTGCGCTGAGCGTATTCAAGAAGCTGGACTCTATGAAGAAAATAAGGCATCAAGCTTGGAGGAAGAAACAACAATTTATGTTACACATATGACACAACCGTGCTTGCTCAAAGTGAGAGCATGAAATGCTTGCTTCAGAGGATCGGAGACTCCAGTCCTCAATATAGATTGCATCTCAATATCAAGAAAATAAAAATCCTCACCACTGGACTTACAGACGACATCACAATAGATGGAGAAAAGATTGAAATCATCAGTTGTTTCATCTTGGTTGCATTCACAGTCAACACACTTGGTACCTCACAAGTCCACTGTCTCTCCAAATTATCTCCAGGAATCTCTCCAAATTAATGAGGAACAATGATGTTAGTTTCAAGACTAAGGTGTGTCTGATTGAGTCCATGATGTTTTCAATCACTTGTTATGCATCTGAGAGCTGTCAGAATGACAGAAGAATGGTATTGTAAAAGAATACTGTATATTTCATGGAGTACAGAAAAAAAAAATCAAACAAGTATATCTTGAGAAAAGTACAGCCCGAGTGCTCTTTGGAGGCAAATGTTGCAAAACATTTTTGCATATATTGATCGCATATATTTTGGGCATGTTTCTAGGAGAGGTTTAGAGAGGGACGTTGTACTGGGAAAAATAGAGGGTTGGCTAAAGGGAGAGAGACTCACAGTGAGATGGATTGATACTGCTTCTCTGTGCATCTTTTGTTACTTTACTAGCCATTGTGTTTCAGGAGTTTGAAAAAATTACTCCTCAGGCTTTCAGAGTTTTCCTTCTGACTGAAAACTATCACTTTTATCTTGTGCTACATCTTTTAAATTGGCTACTCAGGATTGGCTAAGGAGAAAGAAAATTCTAATCAGAGTTTAGTGATCTTCAGTTTGTGCAATTCCCAAAGAGAATCATGCATAAAATGCTGATGGCATGTACAAGAAGAAAGAAAAAAATTTATCCTTTCCTCTGGCTAGGATTCTGTTTCCACAATTCTGTTTATTTTCTTGCTAGTATATAAGGCCCCAAGAAAAAGAAAAATTTTCTATTTATTTTATGTTTCAAGTATTTTGTATTGAGTGTTCCATTAAAAAGTTCTTGTTTTTAAAATCAGATTGATAAAAAAAAGATACTCTTTCAGGTAGTTGAGACATTTTTTTTTTGTGGTTGAGATTTTTAGAACTCTTAACCACTTACAAAGCTTTCTTCATTGTTTGCTATTTGTGACTATCATGTGCTCTGCCGACACAAAGATACTTCGTTCAAATCTATCAGCTGCTCCACAGAAGAAAGATGGGCACTTTCTTCCTGTCCATTTTACAACCTCTGAAAAGCCCCTGAATAGTCAGCTTTGGGTTGGTTCTGAGTTGATGGTATGCAGCAAAACAACAGCATGATAAAATAAATGTAGACCTGGTATTACAGATTTTTATATACCTTTTGAAAATTAGATTTTATTATTACAATTGGAAATAGTCTCTTTGAACCTAGAAGCAGCAGATGTTCTCTGATTATGATTTAGAGTGACTGTGTATTTTCATTTCATATTTTGTAACCTTAGAAGAAGAAAACACATTAATGTTTCTTCTTTGGGATGTTAGGTGCCAGTCTAGTAGACTACAGTGAGAATACATTGGGATATGATACAAAAATTTGTAGAAAACACTAATTGCAATAATTAAAAGAAGTTTTGGAATTTTTGGAACTTGTTTAAAAATCTGATTCTCAATGGATTAAATAGTCAAATGCAAAGAGTGAAAAAAGAGCCAGCAAAGCAACCAGTCAACCTCCCAACCAACCAGCCTCAATATTAACTTGACTATGATGGATTGATTATCTGTTGTCCAAACAGAACAAGGGAACACTGCATGGTTTAAAATCAGAAAGTTGTGCATCAGTGTTGTGTCATTTCTTAATACCTCTTCAATCTGCATGCTGAGTAAATCATTCAAGAAGTTGGACTCTTAAGAAGCATGTAATATTTGTCTTGGAAGATACTCATCAGTAGCCTGCATTCTGCAAATGACAAAACTCATCAATAGCCTGCATATTTGCAAATGACAAAAAGTTTTATTACTGCAAGTGAGAAGGACTTGAAGTGCATGCAGCAGAGATTCAAAGATTACAGCATTCTATATGTGTTGCATCTCAATATCAAGTAGATAAAACCATCACCATTGGACTGATAGGCAACATGATTATAGATGGAGCAAAGATTGAGATTGTCCACAATTTTATTTTACTTGGATCCACAGTCAACACTGTTGGTACCAGCAGTCAGGAGATCAAGGTGTATATTGCATTGAGCAAATCCTCTGCCATGGAGCTCCCCACGTTACTGAGGAACAGTGATGCCAGTTTGAAGACTAAGGTATGTCTGATTGAGGCCATTGTCTTTTTAGTTGCTTGCTATGTGTCTAACATCTGGACAATGAATAAAATTGACAGAAAAAGGATTGATGCCTTTAAGCTGTGGTATGGGAGAAGAATACTGAATATATTATGGATTGCCAAGGAACAAACAGATATGTCTTAGAGAAAAATGCAGCCAGAATGCCCCATTGAGGTGAAGATGGCAAAGCTTCATGTAGCATACTATGGGCATGCTGCTAGAAAAGGCTATTCCTTGGAGAAGGATACCTTGTTTGGAAAGGTAGAAGACAAGAAAAAGAGAGGAAGACTCTCTATGAGGTAGATTGACATAGTGACTGTAACAGCAGGCTAAGGTGTGTCAGAGATGATGAAGATGACACAGGATATGATAGGACCTCTCCAAAGCAATGGTGTCTCTCTGGAGACTAAGGTGCATCTGATACAGGCCATGGTCTTTGCTATCACTTGTTATGCATCAGAGTTGGACAGTGACTTAGGAGGATAGAAGGATAATTGATGTCTTTGAGCTGTGGTGCTGGAGAAGTATTGATGGTACCACGGACTGCTAGGAAAACAAACAGATTCATCCTGGAAAGGGTCAAACTGGGCGGCTCCTTGGAGGCAAGGATTCTGAGGTTCCATCTAACATACTTTGGACATGTTGTAAGGAGGGACTGGTCCTTGGAGAGGG
>NW_006399812.1:7027517-7037378 GCF_000299155.1 Elephantulus edwardii | reverse complement strand
ACTCCTTGCTATTGTGAACAAAGCTGCATAAACATGGGTGTGCAATAAAGGTACTACTATTAAAAGGCAATAATACAGAAATTAAACAAGACAGAAACACAACACAGTTTTATCACAATTTATTTAAAATCAGCAAAAAAGTCCCCCATCATAGATCAGGGGCTACCTGTCATATACAAAGTACTCTTAGAAATTGATGAAAAGAATATTACCAAAACAACAAAAAATGAATAGAGTAATTATAGCTAGCTCTAAAAAGAGCAAATCTAATAGATCAGTTTAACAGTTGAATAGATTGTAAAACTCACTAATAGTTGTTGCTGGTATATTTTAACTCATGGTGACCCCATATGCTCTGAAGTGTTTAGGAAGCCTTTAGGAAGGTGGGTTCAAACTACTAACCTTTTGGCTTATAGCCAAACTCTTAACCATTTTGTTATCTATCTATGCTCACCAATAATAAATAGTAAGTTGTTATTGTTATGTGCTGTCAAGTCATCTGTGACTCATAGTGACCCTATGTACAACAGCCCTAAACCCTGCTCTATCCTGTGCCAATCTCACTGCCTCTGACACACCTACCTTCAATCCACCTCATAGAGGGTCTTCCTCTCCTGAATTGTCCCTACACCCTCCCAGGCATGATGTCCCTCTCCAAGGACTGGTCCCTCCTTGCAACATGTCCAAAGTATGTCAGACAAAGCTCAAAATCCTTGCCTCCAAGGCACAACCCGGTTTAACCCTCCCTAGGGCAAACCTGTTCATTCTCTTAGCAGTCCGTGGTATATTCATTACTCTTTTCCAGCACCACAACTCAAAGGCATCAGTTTTTCTTCTATTATCCCTAATCATTGTCCAGCTCTCTGATGCATAGCGAGTGATTGCAAAGACCCTGGCCTGTATCAGGCACACCCTAGTCTCCAGACTGACATTTGTCAATACTTTGGAGAGGTCTCTAACAGCAGACTTTCCCATCACAATACATCTTTTAATTTCCTGGATGCTGGTGCTGAGAGTGTTGATTGTGGAGCCAAACAAATTAAAGCTGTTAACAATCTCAATCTCTTCACCATCTATCATGATACTGTCAGTCAGCCCAGTGGTGAGAATCTTTGTTTTCTTGATATTGAGCCTCAATCCATATTGAAGGCTATAGTATTTGACCTTCTGCAGTAAGCACTTCAGGTCCTCCTCAGTTTCAGCAAGCAGGGTTGTGTCATCTGCATAACACAGATTGTTGATAAATCTTCTTTCAATCCTAATGCCACATTTCTCCTCATACAACCCAGCCTCCTGGATAATCTATTCTGCATATAGATTGAAAAAGTATGGAGAATGGATACATCCCTGATGCACACCCTTCCCAATTTTGAACCATGCATTGTTTCCTTGCTCTGTTCTGATGACTGCCACGTTAGCACGATCAAATGTTCTGGGTTTCCCATTCTTCTCAGAGTTAGCCACTGTCTGTTATGATCTACACAGTCAAATGCCTTTGCATAATCAATGAAACACAAATAGACATTCCTCTGGTACTGCCTACTTTCAACCAAGATCCATCTAACATTAGCTACAATATCCCCTAGTACTACGTACGACCCTTCTAAAACCCAGCCTGCATTAATAACACATACAGGCAAGGTTCAATTGAAGATGATCGAAAAACGACTGGAACAACACATCAGATAGTAAGAGAAATGTAAATTAATAGCCACATACATTTCCCTCCTATTAAATTGAAATGCCTTTTTTCTTTTTTATGATAAGTAATTTATTTTTATTATTTACTGTGATTTTTATGAAGATACAGAAAGGTTGGGTTTCATTCATTCATTGTTGCACATTTTCCTTTCTTTCCCTCCATTCTCTCTCCCCTAGTCCTCTTTGTAATGCACCTCTTGTTCCTGATTGTTGTCATACAGATAATTTGTAATCAGACTTTCCTTTCAGACAGCTCTCCCCTTTGTCTGTTCCAATGCAGTGTTCATTATCTATCCATTCTTTTCCTATTCCTCCCCCTACAACAAGAATGTCAGTCCTATTGTATATCAGTAGTGCTATGTAGTGTTTGGGGTTTTTTGTTACCGAGGTATTTCACTCAGCATAATGTCTTGCAGCCTCATTCATGTTGTGAAGTGTTTTGCAAGTTCATTATTTTTCAGTGTTGCATAATATTCCCCTTTTTTTTTTTTTAAACTAACCACAGTTTTCCTACCCATTTGTTTGCTGATGGGCAGTTGAGCTGCTTCCATCTCTTTGCTGTTGTAATGAACAGTGATAAACATGGGTGAGCATGTATCTGTTTGAGTCATGGCTCCAGTTTCTTTCCCAGAAGTGGGATTGCCAACTCAAATGGTATTTCTGTTTCCTATTTTGTGAGGAAGCACCAGATTATTTTTCCATAGTGGCTGTACAGTTTTACATTCCTACTCAGCTGTGAGTGAGAGTTCCAATCTCTCCTCATCCTTGCTAGCATTTGTTGTTTGCTGCCCCTGTTGAACTTCACTTTTGTTGCTAGAGCGAGGTGATACCTTGTAGTTGTTTTGATTTACATCTCTCGGATAGCTAGGAATTTTAATGTTTTTCATGTGTTTGTCAGCCATCTGAATTTGTTCTTTGGTGAAGTATCTATTCATTGCTTATGCCCATTTTGCAAATTAAGTTGTTTATCTTTTTTAGGTTCTGGAGTATTCTATAAATTTTAGATATGAGTCCCTAATCATTTATGTCATTGCCAAATATTTTTTCCAAGCCTGTGCATTTCCTTTTTTCCCTGTTGTAATAGTGTTTTGATGAGCATAATATGGATTTGATTTTTAGATGGTCTCATTTGTCTCTTTTATCCTCTCCGGCTGTAGGGTTTTGGGTTATGTTTGGTAGTCTGTTCATGCTGTAGAGTAGGGCTTTTAGAGTTTTTCCTTGCTTTTCTCTGATGAATTTTTATGCTCTTTGGTTTTATTCCTAGGTCTCTGATCACTTTTAGTTGGATTTTGTGTATGGTGTATGGCGTGGGTCTTTCTTAGATTTTCTGTAGATGACTTTCTCCAATTTTGCCAGGGGGTAGTTTCTGCACTTAACTGATTTTGTCCCTTTGTCAGTGATTGGTTAACTGGAGGTAGATGAGTTGATTTCTGGGTTCTCTATTCTCTTCCGTCTTTGTGTCTATTCCTATACCAATACTGTACTATCTTGATTACAATGGTTGTGTAGTAGTATTTGAAGTCAGGGTGTATGATGCCTCCTATTTTGTTTTTCTTTATCAGTAGTGCTTTGTTTGTTTAAAGTCTCTTTAATTACAGACAAAATAGGAAATTGCCTTTTACATCTTGTTGAAGAGTGGAATTGATATTTTTTATAGAGATTGTATTGAATTTGACGACTGCTTTTGTGGAATTGTCATTTTCATCATTTTGAGCTTTCCTCCCCATGAACATTCTTACATATATTTTTATATTTCTCTAGATCTCTTTTTGGTTCTTGCAGTAATTTTTTTAAAAAAAATTCTTTGTCTAGGTCTTTTCTGTGTCTAGTTATATTTGTTCCTAAGTATTTCATCTTACAATTAAGTGTTGTAATTGGTATTGATTTTCTCATTTCCTTTTCTGTGTTCCTTTTGCTACTGTAGAGAAGTGAACCTGATTTTTGTATGCAGTGACACTTTTAAAGTAAAATGTTTTTTCTATTAAATGGGAGTATCGTTATGCAGTCTGAGGAAATAAATTCACTTGTCTTAATAATGTAAGCTAATTTCAGTTTTCCTTAAAACTTTAGAGTCCCTGGATGCTGTAAACCATTAATGTGTTTGACTTCTAACCAAAATATTCAAAGTCTGAGTTCACCCAGAGGAATCTGAGAAGAAAGGCCAGAATCTCTGCTTCTAAAAAATCATTCTCAAAACCCTAAGGAACTCTGTTCTACTCTGATGCTGTTGTTAATAACTGTCAAGTCGCTTGCAACTCATAGAGACTCTGTACAACAGCCCTGAACTCTGCTCTGACTTAAGTAAATTTTTTTTTGTGTGTGTGTGTCTCCAACAGACCTTACCCCCATTACCCCAGACACTCACTGAGTCGATCCATCTCACCCAGGGTCTTCCTCTCTTGGGCTGTCCCTCTACCTTTCCAAGCACAATGTATCTCTCCCAGGACTGGTTCCTTCTGGCAACGTGCCCTAATTATGTGAGACGGAGCTTCACAGTCCTTGCCTACAAGGCGCAGTTGGTTTCACCCTATGAGGAAAGACCTGTTTGTTCTCTTGGTAATCCATGGTATATTCAGTACCTTTCTCCAGGACCACAACTCAAAGTCATCAAATAATTCTTCTGTCATCTTTAGTCATTGTCCAGCTCTCTGATGCATAGCAAGTAATTGCAAAGACCATGGCCTGGATCAGACACACCTTAGTCTCAAGGCTGACATCATTGCACTTCAGTACTCTGAAGAAGTCCCTGACAGCAGAGTTTCCCAATGCAATTTATCTTTAGATTTCCCAGATGCTTGTACCAAGAGTGTTGATTATGGAACTAAGCAAGCTGAAGCTTATAGCAATCTCAGTCTCTACTCCATTTATCTTGATGCTGCCAGTTGGCTCAAGTGGTGAGAATCTTTGTTTTCTTGATGTTGAGCTTCAATCTATATTGAAGGATGCAGTTCTTGACCTTCTGCAGCAAATGCCTCAGGTATTCGTGAGCTTCTGCAAGCAAGGTTGTGTCATCCACATAATACAGGTTATTGATGTGACTTCCTCCAATCCTGATGCTACATTCCAGCCTCTCAGATGAACTGTTCCTCATACAGATTAAAAAGGTATAGAGATAGGAAGCATCATCTCTGGTATACACCTTTCTTGACCTTGAACCATACACTGTTTCCTTGCTCTGTCCTGATGACTGCCTTCTGGTCCAAGTATCGGTTTCACAAGAGCACAGTCAAGTGTTCAGGGATTCTCATCCTCCTGAAAATTAGCCACAGCTTGTTGTGATCCACACAGTCAGATGCCTTTGTACATGAGTTGTAATCAATTCAGTGGCAACTGGTATTTATATCTTTATCCATATGTGTGTTGGCTGTTATTGTCTCACCATCATTATTTCTAAGAAGTAGTCTGACTACACTTCTCCCAAGACACATTTGTTTGTTCTTTTGCAAGATTATGGTGTAGTCAGTATTCATAAGCAAACAACACTTCAAAGGCCTCAGTTCTTGTTTGGCCTTTCCTGTTTATTGCTCAACTTTCCAAAGCATATGAAGCAATTAAAAATCATCATGGTTTGGGTAAATTGCACCATAGTCCTTAAATTGACATTCTTGCTTTTAATGCTTTAAAGAGGTCCTTGGCAACTAATTTGGTCAATGCATTGCATATTTTGGAAGTATGATCTATAGTTAATCTTACCTTAGAAAAGGTTACTGTTACCTACAACCAGGAGAAGATAAAATAGATGAATGGGACCTTCTAAGAATCAAATCCCTATGCACATCCAAAAACTTCTCCAACAGGATAAAAAATGGAAGCCACAGACTGGGAAAAAGTATCTGGTAATGACATATCAGATAAGGGACTTATATCTAGAATTTATGAAGTACTTGAGCACCACAACAAGATAAAGGTAAATAATCCAATAGGAAAATGGACACAGGATGTGAACAGACACTTCACCAAAGAAGACATTCAGATGACTAACAAGCACATGAAGAAATGTTCAAAATCCCTAGCTTTAAGAGAGATGCAAATCAAAACAACTATGAGATGTCATCTCACCCCAGACAGAATAGCAAAATTTATCAGAGCAGAAAGCAACAAATGCTGGCAAGATTGTGGAGAAACTGGAACCCTTATACACTGTTGATGGGAGTGTAAAATGGTACAACCACTATGGAAGGCAATATGGTATTTTCTCAAATATTTGGAAATAGAAATACCATTTGACTCAACAATTCCACTACTGGGAATATACCCCAAAGAGACCGTAACTGCCACCCAAGCAGATATATGCACACCCATGTTTATTGCTTCTTTGTTCACAATAGCAAGGTGTTAGAAACAACCTAAGTGCCTATCAACAAACTAATGGATAAAGAAGCTGTGGTATATTCACACAATGAAATACTATGCTGCATTGGAAAACAAGGAACTCATGCAATATTATTCAAAATGGGTGACCCTGGAGGACATTATGCAGAGTGAAGTATCTCAGTCACAAAAGGACAAATACTGCATGGTGCCACTGTTGTAAAACAGGACTGACCTCGGGACTGGGGGGAGATTGAGAAAGATGGGTTCAATAATGTATACTGCATTGAAAGAGATGAGGGAGAAAACTGTTTAAAAGGGATATGTGATTAGGTATTTTGGTCATGACAGGAGTCCAGAGCAAAGGCTGCGTAGTGGAGTGGATCTAGGGGGAGGGATTGTAAAACATTGAAAGAATTTTTCTTTTACTTTACTAAGAGAGTAGTGTACTGGAGGGGGGAGGGTTTGGAGGGGAGAAAAGTGTAACATTGAATGAATGGAAATCCAAATCTCTGTACATTTTCATTGAAATTAATAATAAATTTTTTTAAAAAGAAAGAAATAAAGATAAATGTTAGTCTGCAAAGGAAAAAAAAAGCTAAAAAAGTTTATACACAGAAAAAGTAAAAAGTATTGTTAGATGTTACCTTTAAATCCAGTATATCATCTATTTGATATTTAATAACTATACATACTATATTTACTAATAAAAAAATAAAAACTAAGGTATGTGCAATTAAAAAAAGGAAAAGCTTACTTTTTTAATTTGACTTTTATTTTTTGTAGTTACACAAAGTTTATAGTTATGATTATTTATAGCTCGTTTTATTGTCTGTCTCAGTTAATGTAGTTAATGAGCTTCACTGGAAGTATATATATTCAGAGAACTTAGCATCTTAAGTAGGAATGCCAGTTCCTTTCAGCTGCCAGCCAGATCCATAGCTCTTTGAATTTAGAGTACTGATGACTTGGGTGTCTTCTGGGTATAAATCTTATGTTTATATTCATCAATCTTTCTGTCCTTTTACTAAGAAGTCAGTCTCCTTGTTATTGTTGTGAAAAGTCTATTGGAATATCCAGTATTTACCTATTGTTGTTTGCCTTCAAGTCAGAACTGACTCATAGCTGATTTCCCAGCTGGTTTTTAGAGGCAGTGATTGCATGGGAGGCGTTGCCCATCCGGCTGTGGAGCAGCTGGTGGATTTGAACTGCGTGCCTTTGCGATTGCAGAGCAGCTTCTTACATAGAGCGGGTCTCTTACCATTTTCATCTCCAGATCATGTCTTTTTTCCAACAGAAGATGATGGAATTGTTTCTGAGTGTTTAGGTCCTTTTAATACTTTCTGTTGAATGTTTACTATCTGTAAGTTAAAAAGTCATTTAGGTAACATACTGGACGTAGCAAATTTGTTGTGTATAAATGCTTTAGTAGTCTTTTAAAACAAAATTTAATGCAGCCCAACCGCAATCTCCCATATTGTCAGGGAAATTTTAAGTTATCTTTAATCTTGTGCTGTTAGATGATATGACATACATTGCCTGAAGCTAGAGGTAGATTAATTGTGACCCCAATATATATTTATTATTTCCGAGTGTTTTTAGCAAGAATGAGAGACAATATTTTGGTGGCTCAAAATTCAGATGTCTTCTTTTCAGTCAGTGACTTTGAAGTATACCAGGAAGTGCACAATTTTCTGTCATGATTTTATGGCAAATCATTATGATTTTGTGTATTCTGTAGTTCTTGAGCCACATGCTCTCCTAACACCTCGTACTAGTTTTGATGACTAGTAGAAATTTACTTATAATGAAAATAATAAAAGAATATTGTGTACTTAGCAGAAAGTAGAAGCTTAAGAATTTCACTATGAAGAATAAGTGAGTCTTAGAGAAATGAATGACTTTGAATATATGAACATTATCTTTTTCCTTGAGATTTTTAGGGTATAGTTATTTGACACAGGATTGATTTCCTAATGAAATGTAAACATAAGTAATAAAGTTTGAATTTCAGAGCATGTGAGGAAATGTATTTCTCAAAAGGAACTGAATTACTGAGTTTCCACATACTTGAGTTGTTAGAAGCAGCATTCATAGATGTCAGTTGCTTGACTTTCCTGAGAAGGAGTGGGAGTGGAGGTCCTATAACATACAGAGCCTTATTGTGTTCATTAAGGTGGTTCCTTTTTTTCATAAAACTATCAAATATATTACCAGTAATGAGATCGAGTAAGTCATATTTCAAAACAAATAAAAATGTCATGGCTAGATTGTCCTTTTTCATTTCTCTGAAAGTATTCTTGTATCTGAGTGGAAGTGCCAGAATTTGATAAGCTTTCTTTTTCTTTTAGGCTCCGTTTATGAACCTCTGAAAAGCATCAATCTTCCAAGGCTTGATAGTGAAAGTCTGTGGGATAAGTTGGATCATTATTACAGAATTGGTAAGCCAAACATGAGAAAATAATGGTTTTAAATTGTTAGGATTACTATTTATTATTTCGTATTTTCACAGCATACATAATGCAGCTGTCATTTTGGTCTGGGGTAGTTTCGGTGCTTAAAGAAGTGGGTGTTGCAGTTACACTAAAACAACCAAAACAAGCCTCCTGTAATCATGTGACTTCTTACAGTAATCCTGTAGGACGGAATAGGGCAGCCCCCAGGGGCTCCAGGGCAATACAGCCTTTCAGAGGAGGGCAGCCACATCTTTCTTCTCCGGAGCAACCTCTGACTTTTCTTTTAGCAGTTCATCACTTTAACTGCTGTGTCACACAGGCTTGTTGTGCGTTGATGCCAGTGCTATAAAAAACAAACAAATAAACAAACCATCAGACAACAAGGAACAGACAAACCTGGCAAGTTTCATATGGATATATCACTTTAAAACCATTACTGATATCTTCTGTAACATTTTAATGTTTTGTAAACGTTACCTGATTTGAGAACAAAGATTTTGTTTTATTCACTGCTTATTTACATAAATGTAGTTCCCAGATGGCCCCAAACTTTTGCTATTTCTTTGTAACTCACTGAGATACAAAATAATAATACCAAGGTTTTAAATTATAGCAGTTCTCTCTTTGTGCGTTTTCTAGGATCAGGCTGGCAGAGTTTTTAATGTGAGTAGCCAGCTTTGAAGATATGTGTGCTTGGGCTCCTCATTGCTCATCACACCACAAAGCAGAAATGCTTGTATTTTTGTTGGTTTGCTTCTTGTGCTTTTTATTTGGCTTCACAGAGGCAGATAATATAAAATTTGGGGTTTTTGTCTTCCCACAAGATAGGGAGGAGCTCTGATTTGATGCTCAGCTATTAACCAAAAGGATCAGGAAAAGTTTTGTTCTTTTGTGATTCGGGTATTGCTGTGACATGGGAGTTGACTTGATGGCACCTAACAACAGCAACAGTTAAAGGTTGGTGGTTCTAACCCAGCAAGTGGCCCCACCTCACCAGTTGCTCCCCCAAAGTGAGATGAGGCTGTTTGCCTTCCTAAAGATTTCCTACCTTGAAAAGGCTGTGTTCTTACATTCTACAGGGTTACCATTAATAATATTTTTTTAATTAATTTTAATGAAAGTTTACAGACACTTAGAGTTTCCAGTAATTCATTGTTGCCCTTTGAATAACATTTTTAAGATACAAACTTTCTGTTTCCTGGGCTGCTCCTTGGAGGCAAGGATTCTGAAGCCTCCTTTAAGATACTTTGGACATGTTGTAAGGAGGGACCGGTCCTTGGAGAGGGACATCATGCTTGGGAGGGAGGAGGGACAGCGCAGGAGGGGAAGGCCCTTTATGAGGTGGATTGATTCAGTGACTGGGGTAATCAGGATGGGTGTGTCAGAGGCAGTG
>NW_006399812.1:7026336-7027417 GCF_000299155.1 Elephantulus edwardii | reverse complement strand
AACAACAACAACAACAACAACAGCAAACTACCAGTTTATTAGTTGGCATGGAACTTTTTCCAAGTCATAACAATAGCTTATATGTCAGAATAGAACTCTACTGCATTTGATTATCAATTGCTGATATTTTGGAAATAGATCACAATGCTTGTCTTTAGAAAGCATCTATGTGAACTTAACCATTTAATCTTTCTGTAAGCAATTGGTTCTATTAATCATCTGTGCCATGTTCAGATTCTGTGTATCAGCTAGGAACTTTCAGAACTGATTTAAGCTGGTAGGAAAATCAGAATGACAGGAAGTAACATATAATTGATTTTTTTCTCCTGTTGCAACCATAATGAAATATTGTTCTATATATTACAAATTTTTTTATTATATGTTTTTGTTATTGTTGTTGATTGCCTTTGAGTCGAGCATGACACATCGTGACCCTATGAACAAAAGGCCTGAAGCCCCTCTACAAATATCAACATTTATCAAAGTTAATAGAGTTTCTGGAGGCATATTGTTTAGGAAGTGGAAATAGAAAATATACGTTGATAGTCTCTACCCCATCATTTTCTTTTTTTCTGTGTGTACTGACAAATCAGATCTGATTGGCACAGGAGGAGATTGCCCCTCCTTCTCCAGTGGAGCATCTGGTGGGTTCGAACTGTGTGCCTTTGGGATTTTATTGATAGTCTCTAACTACTACATACGCAAAATACAGTGAACCAAATTTAAAACAGTATATTTGTGTGTCTGTGTATCTGTGTACTTCTTACTTTTATTAATATGTACTGTGTATATTCTGTATTGCAGCATGCAGTTTGCTTACATCATTATATCTTCCCATTTTTATGTGATATTTTCAATCCCCACAGACAAAGATTGGGTTTATAAAGGTACTACTATTTTTTTTGTTTGCTTGTTTTTTGTTCTTTTAAAAAATTTTATTTCATTATTTTTTGTGTGTGCCGTCAAATCAGATCTGACTGGTGCAGGAGGAGACTGTTCCTCCTTCTCCAGCAGAGCATCTGGTGGATTCGAACCTTGTATCTCTGAGATTGCAGTTGCAGCTTCTTGCCACTAGGCCTCC
>NW_006399812.1:7003703-7024581 GCF_000299155.1 Elephantulus edwardii | reverse complement strand
CAGTGACTGGGGTAATCAGGATGGGTGTGTCAGAGGCAGTGTGATTGGCACAGGACAGAGTAGAGTTTAGGGTGGTTGTACATAGGGTCGCTATGAGTCGCAAATGACTCGACGGCACATAACAACAGCAATTCAAATTATTTCACTCAATATTCTGGTATAAATTCTTAGGTTGCTCTTTTTGTTGTCTTTATAGCAGCAACTAATTAAAAAGAAGTTGGTTTAAGAAAATGTAAATTGATTTGTTCTATGAGGGCAAACTCTTTATTCTGGGCAAAGTAGCAAATACCCTGATATTCTGAAAGAAGTGGTTGTTTAAATGAATAAAAATTATAGTGATAGTTTTTATTTTGTTGTAGAAAAAGACATCACTTTTCCATTTAGAGCTAGAAAATGTAATAAGTTTTTAGGAAATGTCATTTTAGCTTGCATAGTTTCAGGTATTGTCATGTGCTGTTGAATGAATTCAGGCTGTAGTGACTCTGTGTTAAATACTCTAGGACTTAACCTAGGCTCACATTTTTACAGTGGGAGATAATCAGGGCTTTTCAACTGAGCAAATAAGGCTGGGTTCAAGTTGTTGACTTCTTAGTAACCGAGGGCTTAACTCTTGCACCATTATAGCTGCTTATTCTAGTATTAAGGCTCTTTAACCAGACCTTAATTTCAGATTTCTTTTGTTGAAGTAAAATGTTTCCAAAACTTTTTACTTACTACCGTTTTCAGTCAGATCTTTATGGAATACAATTTTGAAATGTTAAATGCATTCTTAACCTTTAGGGTTTAATAAGTAAAATGAATATACTACTCTAAAGACCAGGCACAAAGTAGCTATCAGTAAAATACAAGATTCTAGGCTATTCTATAACCTGCTCATAATTACGATATCTTTCTGCTGAGTTATTGTTCATCCTTCCTAAATTCTTGATCTTTTATTTTACACTTAGCAGTTGATGGGTATTTGATTTATTAAGCAAACATAATACTGCTCTTCACTGTACATTTATTTTAGTTTTTCATGTTAAAACTGAATTGTTGAAAGGATCTTTCCTCTTCTCATTTGATGTTGTAATAAGTCTTGGAGCACCTGTTCACATAAACTGTGTTATGCTGAAGATTTTTAAAAAGTACTAATTAAACTGAATCCTTCCCTTAAAACCAGAAAGACCATTTTATGCTGGATAGATTTCCACTTACGTGAAGTAATTTACATAAAGTTATTTGTACAGCTGCAAAAGTCTTATACTACAGTTAAATTTAGAAACAACAAAAACTGTTGGATATGGGATGAGAAACCAGTGAATGCTGAATCATTCAACTCAAGGGAAGTGCATGATGTGGAATTCAATACTTGCTTTTTCCTCATTTGCAGTCAAGTTAACATTGTTGCAGTATCAAAGTCCAACCACCGGTCTCTTTCCCACTAAAACGTGTGGAAATGATGAGAAGGCCAAGATCCACGACAGCCTGTACTGTGCTGCTGGAGCTTGGGCGCTGGCTCTCGCGTACAGGTAAGGCTTTGTGTTTTCTGCTGGAAACTCTTTAAGTCGAGATACTCCAGTCAAGTTGGACATTTCTCCTTTGGCTCTACTGCTGACTCCTTTATAACTTGTTCGCATCCCTCAGTCATGTCCCATCCCTTCTAGTGTTTAACATTCTATGATTTTGTTATAAAATTTTTGACTCTAGCTTTCCAATCCAGCATTTGTTTTTGTCATAATTAATTGCCCATTCACGTTAAGTTGATTAATTTCAGTGGAGAGGGAGTCATGGTGATTAAATTTGATAGATGAGAAACTGGAGCCCAGAGTAGTTAACAGAGTTTGCTTTGGTTTTTTTCTATAATTTGTTTATTTCTGTTTGGTATTTATCCCACTTCAGTTCTCTGGGTTATCAGTTTCAAGTCAAGCAATTACAAAGTGCAGCCCTTTTTGTTGTTCTGTGCCATTGAGTTGGAACTCGTTGCATACCCTCCAGCGAGCAGAGGCAGTAAGTCAGACAGGGGGAGATTGCCTGGATTTCACCTGTAGAGCAGCTGGTGGATTTGAATCATGTGCCTCTGGGAAGGTGGTGCAACGCCTTGCCCACTAGGCCACCAGAACTCCCCATAAAGGAAAGAAGAAAATCCTTTCACAATGCGAAGTTTATTTCTTTCAACACTGGGCTGAAGTACAACAGTACTGTTGAGAAGTGTGCAAGATTGAACAGTGTTTTGTTCTCAGTGACACCTAATAATAGAAACAAACATTTGTATAAAGTACCTAATATATAAATACCTTCTGTGGGCACTGTATACATCCAGGTTTTGTTATTTAAAAACAAAACAAAAGATACTAGTCCATTTTAACCATTAAGATTGGGTTTGTTGTTGTTGTGTACTTTTTTGAGTCAGAACAGACCCATAGGAGACCCTCCAATAGGTTTTCAGAGGCAGTTAATGTCACAGGAGGAGATTGTCCATCCTTCTCCCATGGAACAGCTGGCAGATTCAAATTGCATGCCTTCAGGATTACAACATGATTTCTTATCTCTAGGCCACCAGAGCTCCTAAAATAAGAATGTATACATTAGTGAGGAGGTCCCGGCACAGGCTGGTGGCATCAGGGGAGGAGGTCCTGGCACAGGGCAGCAGCGTCAGGAGAGGAGAATGAGAGAGACCCAGAGAAGGAAGAGGAACTGGAACTGAAAAGAGTTCTCTTTTTATAGGGACTCTGCCTATGATAGTGGCCCAGAGTATAGCTCATATCAACAATGGTCATGTGGTCCTGTCCATCTGGATGATGGAGAATACTGGTCTAACAGGGTAGCTCCTTTAAAGGACAATCCCTCCGACCTGTCTTCAAGAACAGCATGGACAAGACATACAGGAATTTATATAAAAAGGCCTGTAGTTCTGTTTCCCATACACAAGAAAACTTCTGAGGCCATCCGTGATCAACTGTGAGTTGTCCATGTCAGTCTTAATGAAAACACATGGTTCTAAAGGAATAGTGAGACCTGATCAGTTCATAATTTCAAATGAATTATCATAGGCAGGTCGTTTTTTATTACAGAAGAACATTTCCTGAGAGAGCGCCAATTTGATTGTGACGAAGTTTGTCTGTCACATTTGTCTCTTTGTTTTACTACCTAAAAATCAAAGAATAGCTTTCTCTAGAAATATTCTTCTGCATATATATATATAAAAACATACAATTCAGCAGTTGCTGCTTGTGCAATTTAGGGCCACTGAGTTGATTAATTTGCAACCATTCTAACTTACCTTTCCTAAATTGTTCCCTCATTAAAGATTCTCTGCTGGCCTTTGGAGTTGGTGTTGTAAACTTGATCACATATAGTTAGTTTTTCAGGGTGTTCTGGTCAAGAAAAATCTTTATTATTTAAGCTAACCTATTGTTGAGTTTTAAGACTTCAGAGATTATATTTGGCATAGGTTTAAAGATTATCTCAGGTCAGAAGTTTCAGAGATTCATTCACCCGCCAGGATTTCAGAAAACCTCAAGTCCAGGAGAATTTGAAATTCTGTTCAACACTATCCTTTGGATTAGCATTCTTCTGTGCAGTCTTTGATCCATATGTTCAGTGGTGGTAGCCAGATAGAGTGGAGTTCTTCTGGTCTCTTGGCAGGGCAGGCAGTTGTTTGTGGCGGCAGCTAACCAAACGTTCTGTATCCAACTCCTGTTCCTGAGTAACCTTCCTCTCTTCCAGTTAAGTGGGGGCTGCTGTTGTGATTTGAGGAGCCGCTTGCTTGCAGGCTCCTAGCACCCAGGCACTTTGCAGGGCAGCTTAACTTTGAACTAGATCAGTGAACATCATACATTAGTATTAGTTTTGATTTTACATATTACATAGTAAGAATTTGGTAGGTGGTGGTGGTTTCTTTTTAATCCAAGAACTCTCAGTTTTTTCTGATGAGATTTAATGGTACTTACTCTTTTGCTTCATGCTATTTGGCTTATGAAAGATTTCATAGGAGAGCCCTAAATTCAGATAACAAGAACGAAATACTAAATAATATCCTAAATGTACTAAAATCATCTAGTTACTGTTTCTACTAGCTTTTACTAGTGTCACTGAGAAAAATAAGTTCATTTACATATTCTGCCTAAGTGCAGTATGTTGTTGTTGTTGTTGTTGTTGTTAGGTGCTGGCGTCTGTTGTTTGGTGTCTGGAGTCTGTTGTTTTGTGTCTCTAACTCACCAGCATTTCAGACAACAGAAGAAAATCCTGCTTGATCTTATACAATATAATTTCATTGTTGTGAAGGCGTGGTAAGGAATTGTGCTGCCACCAGAGGCACATGGCTTAAAAGGCCAACTACTCTGTGGGAGAAAGGTGGGCAGTTTCCTCCCATGTGATAATACTGCCTCTGAAAAAACCTTTGCAGGGTCAGCATTCCCTACAACAACATTGTTGCCACTAGTGTTGGGAGGTGAGTGTCTTTAGAACATGAGCAATACCTTTGCCAAGTGGTCAACCTTGGCAAATGAGGCAAACTGATGCCTTTTATCTCCTTATATAAAAGAGTGGAACATATCACGATGCTAACTTCTTTACCAAAATGTCAAACATGAGTCTACCTGTGAGTAAATGATTCTTTTTTGTGTTTGTGTTGTTTATTTCTTGAAGAAAAATTCTAGATAGGCTGTCCCCAGTACAATTCAGGAAGAAGGGGTATCTTGCAGAAAGAAATCAGTGCGTTTACTCTGAGTTACAAATGTGATTTCTTTTAAGACAACTTGACTGGACCCTTATAAAGTATAAGTATCTTAAAGAGTGGGGGGAGAAAGAAAGTCAGGGGAATGATGAAAAGCATGAATATGACAACTAAATGCCTTATGTGGTCTTTATGCATGACCATTATACAGACATGTGTCTTTATATGTGACCTGTCATACGTTTCCAAAGATAGTACGTTTTTAAATAATTGGACATAGAAATGTATACTGTATGCCAGGTGTTTTTGTTGTTAGGTGCCATCGAGTCAAGTACAACTCCTAGAGACCCTATGAACAAAAGATCTGAACCTTGTTCTTTAAATATCGTCACACAATGTTATACTTGAGTTGTATTTTTATGAGTGTGAAATGCTGCTTTAGATAGATATGAAATTAACATTGCCTATTGTAAAAACACATTATGAATATTTGCATATAGCTTGTGATCAGTAAGTTTATTGAGTTGAAATAAATTTAAGTTTCTTTTTTTTTTTAAATTGAAAACACTCTTCAGATCACTCTACTACTTCAGTTTGCATGCACACAGCTTGCTAAAGAGAACAAAATCTTATTAGTTTCCATTGGGTGAATGTACCATAATTTCTCAGTCCATTCGTTTGTGATTGGACATCTGGGCTGTTTCCATGCTCTTGGGATGGTGAATAATACTGCTGTGAACACTGGTGCACAAGTCTCTGTTTGTGCCTCACTTCTCAGTTTCTCAGGGTATATTCCAAGCAGTGAAATAGCTGGGTCATATGGAATTTCTATGTTCACCTTTTTTTGGGGAAGTGCTAAACTGCCTTCCAGAATTGTTGTACCATTTTACAATTCCACCAACATTAAAAAAAAAAAGAGTTTCTTTCTCCTCCACATCCTCTCCAACATTTATTATTTGCTGCCCTGTTAAACTTTGCCACTGTTCCTGGAGTGAGATGGTACCCGATTGTGGTTTTGATTTGCATCTCTCTTATTTCCAGTGATTTGGAGCATTTCTTGATGTGTCTGTCTGCCATTTGCTCTGTTACTACACAGTACACGGGAGCAATGATTTTGTAAACTATTTTCTAACTTTTGGGGGGACTGGAGAGCATTATGCTGAATGAACTAACTCAGTCCCACAAGAACAAATATTGTATAAAACCATTATTGTAGAATGAGTGTAAGGATCCAAGGGGGGGAGGGGAGAGTGGAAGCAGAGAGATGAGGATGTGTTGGGAGGGGGCATTAATCATGGAGCTGTACAATTTGATGAGAGGGTGAGGGAAATTGGAAGAATCTGTTCTGGAAAACCATGCATTAGAATTTTGTAAGTAAACTAATAAAAAAAAGTCGGTTGCTATTAAAAAAAAAATCTTACTAGTCTCTTGTGGCAAAGAGATGACTTCCTTTGAGTCATCACACTCACTTTAAATCCTAAAAAAGGTAATAAATGCATCATATTGGCTCAAATATCTTTACTGAACTGCAACTGATTTTTAATAATTCTGAATAATAATATTATTCTCATTTCCATATTATTTTTTTCAAAAAAGGATAGAAAGTAAACATTATAAAAATGGAAGAGAACTTTTTTTTGCATTGCATTATCCTGGAATATTTTAACCTCAGTTTGATCTTTGTTGAAATTGGGAACAGAGAAAATTATTTCAAGGATAGTTTTAGAAAAACTTGATTTTAGTTTTTTCCAATTTCCTTTTCATTATTAGATGTTGTAGGAATGTTATATATAATATTTCTTTGAATCCATAACCCCCCAGTTCCA
Source organism: Elephantulus edwardii (assembly GCF_000299155.1). Classification (NCBI taxonomy): domain Eukaryota; kingdom Metazoa; phylum Chordata; class Mammalia; order Macroscelidea; family Macroscelididae; genus Elephantulus; species Elephantulus edwardii. The sequence goes on along the minus strand of NW_006399812.1, from coordinate 7,018,098 downwards.
CTATTTATGTTTTATTTTCTCCATATGTCAATGCCTGTTCCTGTGTGTTCATGCCAGAATTTCCTTCTGCTAATACACTTGATTTTGATATTAGGTAGTGAGAGGAAGTTTTTGAGCAAAAACACGCTAGTTTTATTGCAGTGGCTATATACAGAATGGTAAATAATTTATGCTTTATTGACATTCATAATATGTTAAAATGATAATCATTATTACCTGTAGTAGTCTGTGAGATAATGTGGTTGGAGGTAGAAGAAGAGATAATTATGGTATAATTTTTAAGAAGACAGGTCATATGTTCTATCAAGGAGTATACTGCCAAGTAATTGAAATAATGAGTAGCCCCTTTTATTTTTTCATATTTTGTTAAGCTCCATTTTATAAAGGTCACTGACTCATAATATAAAGGAATTTATAGACAGATGAACATATTAACCCCATTTAATTGTTGAGCTTTGCCTGTTTCCTTTTTTTCTTTTCTTAAGGCAGGAAGTGTAAACTGTGGAATGAATTGGTTTTAAATTAAATCTGACAGTATAACGTTTTAGTCTCACACACATCATAAATTTTCAAGGCTTTTTAAAAAATTGGTTTGCATACGAAGTTCATATACATTGTGTTTCACATTGTTCTCTATTCACATTGTGTTTCATATACTTATTCTCATGCATTAGGTTTTATAAAATTAATTACCATTGGACTTGCTCATCATTACCCTTTCTTTTTACCCAGACCCTTCCCATTTCTTCCCCCGTCCTTCTACCACCAAAGTATACAACCCTGTGGTTTCTTCCCTACCCATCCTCAGCCCTCCACTCCCACCCCACCTTGAGTTCCCATACATGTTTTAATAGTTAACCTTCTATTTTTACAATAATGGTCTTAAGTAGTATTTGTCCTTAGGATACTGGGTTAATTCACTCAATAGAATGCTCTCCAGTTAATATTTTGGCCTAGTAAAGAATGTAAAGATGACATTGCTTAGAAGAGGGAAATATATTGTTAGGAAGGGTACAGAGTGTATACAAGGGAATGGGAAGACTTAAGAGAAACTAAGATATAGAAATAAGTGAAAAGTAGAAGCATATTAGAAATGTTAAGTACTAATACTTTTAATTTCTACTTTCTGTTTGTCTTGAGCCCACTACCATTGAATTGATTTTGACTCATAGTCACAATATAGTACAGAATTTGAAGGCTGTATATGTTTGTAAAAGCAGAATGGCTGATGGATTTGAACTGCCTGTCTTTTAGTGGCCTAGTGGTAAGAAGCTGCACTGTAGTCCCAAAGGAACAAGGCTCAAATCCACTAGCTGCCTCCCAGGAGAATGATGAGTAATCCCCTTCCATACAGTTTAGTGCTTCTCAAAACCTGCTGGATGGTTTGTCAGCTATGGGTTGGTTCTAACTCTAGTTAGCAGTTGGATATCTTAACCACGGTGGAATCAGGATATATGTACCTACTTAAAAAATTTCATAACTCACAAATAAAAAGCACAAATACAGAGAAAAAATCTCTATACCATAGTTGGAAGCAATTTTTAGCACCCATTTCAGTAGCAGATCAAGTAGAGAGCAAAACCAGTGAGAATATAGGGGATTTTAATAAGTCTGCCTAACACTTCAATCTCATAGACATTTGTAGAGCAGTACTACACTAAGTAAGTATAGAATACAAACGTGCTTGAGAAACCTTCACCGAGATCAGATGCTGAGATTGTTCCAGTAAATATTGAAGCACAAACACACAGATCATGATCTCTGACTAAAATGGAATTAAATTAGAAAAAATAAGTGTTTAAGAAGCCCAAAATATTTAGCAATGAAACTGTGTACTCCAAAATAACCACTGGTCCAAGGATAAATAACCATGGCAATTTGAAAGTGTTTCAAACTGATGAATAATGCAAATAAAATGAGTACACAGACATCTCTGATCAGAGAGTAAAATACACAAATAAATAAAAACCTCAACATTTTTTGCTAATGTGTCCTAACAGCATTTGAATGTTACTGTTATACATCTGGCCTTGGCATATGAAAACTGGGTTGTTGCTGGAGCCCAGAGTAGCATATGACACACCAGTGTTAGTAGGAGACCCATTCAAAACTAAGTCTTCACAGTTTCTAAAGAGTAAATAGTCTCAAGTTGAATAAAACTATCTGTATGGCTGTTTTGGCAGTCTAAATAATTTGGCCACTGTAAAAAGAGCAAGGGCCCCTTGAGGAATGCCATATCTGACCTTTGCCAGCTTCACAGCAGGGAACTGTTCTCATCCAAAGCATCATAACACAAAATCCATTCCCATGTGGCCAGACACTCTCCCATGCCTCTTTCTCCTCATCTCAACACCAATATCCAATATTAGTGCTTTGCTGGTCCAAAATCCAAAGTGATAGCTCACAGACCACACAGAACCATACTGGGGATGTCAAAAGTTTATAATTCAGATTAATAACAGCATATAATTAAGACATTTCCCAAAATGTGCACACAGACACCCCAGTCTCAAGCCTCTCTGCAGTCCCTAGTTTTCTGTTCTGCCACTATTGGCGTCCCAACTACCCTCCGCCCTCAAGTCTCATGCCACGTCAATTCTCCAGTTCAGCCATCACTGCTACTGCTGTCCTAATGCATGCTCTCAATTTTTGTTGGGTTGGTGGAGGTCACCTTCCTCTTCTGATAGGGGAAGATTCTGTTTCTGCAGCTAGAGCGCTTCAGTATTGGCAAGGCTAGCCAGTCCCTCTATGGATTTTTGAGACTGGTCAGTCTCCTTGTGGAATAGTTGATAGCCAATCCCCTTCTGGATAGACTAACACGTTCTATTTGCATAGTCTTGCCTGTCCACATAGCAACATCAAATAAGGGCTAGAGAAATATGTTGAAAGATAAACTCCATAGACACTAAAGCAGAGGGGCAAATCCTGCCATTTTATCCCACAAATGAGTTTTCAGTGATTCTCTTTTCCATTTTCCCTTCCTCCTTCCTTCCTGTTTTCTGTACTATTACAGTTGACATGGTGGCTGTTACAGTGTTACAGTGGGCTCAAACATAACAGTGATTGTGAGGATGATGCAAGACTGGACAGTATTTTGTTCTGTTCTATATAGATTTGCCATGAATCTGACATAGCATGGCAGCATTTAATGTTCCAGTTGCTACCTAACAATTCTTTCTGCCTCTGTTCTTTTTCCTCTTACATCTGAACATCTAATATACTTAAGTCTCTACCTAAGATACAAATGAAACTACGCAACTTTCTTCCTTAAGACCATTTACTGGTTTCATGCTGTCTATATTTAGTGTTGATTCCCAAACATGACACACAAAACTCAGTATTAATTGTTCTATCTCAGATTTCATCACCATTTTTACCTACTGTATTGATACCGAAAATTAATAGTTCTGTGTATAAGACATGCTAACCTGTGGCTTTGTTCTTAGTATTCTGTCTGTTGTTGTTGCGTACTGTGGAGGTGAAACGGATGCCTGGCAGATCCTTCAGTGAGTTTTCAGAGACAGTAAATAGAACAGAAGGAGAATGCCTATCCTTCTCCAGCAGAGCTTCTGGTAGTTTTGAACTGTGCAATGCAGTTCCTTACCACTAAGCCACCAGAACTTATTACTGTGTCTAGAAAAAAATCTCTCTTTTTCTATGGCTGTTTTACTTACCTTTAATCAATAGTTCCTAGTCTTTTTGAACTTTATTTTAAATTATGCTCCTCTTTTTGTTATACTTCCGTTTAAATCTCAACATTGACTCATCTTATGTTGTTACCCATGTGTCTATTCAACTGTGAACTCCCTGTGCCTAGAGAAAATAGAGCCTAAACTATTTAGAAAACCACATTATAATTTATTGAGATAGAAGTGTTAAAAGCCATTTCTAACTATCATCTGTATTTTTCTATTTTTTCCTTAGTATCATTTTTGCTTTGTGAATTTTTCATCCCTATATTGGTGGTCATTGTCCATCTCTCTGATGCATAACAAGTGATTGCAAAGACCATAGCCTGTATCAGATGCACTTTAGTCTCCAGAGAGACACCATTGCTCTTCAGTACTTTGGAGAGGTCCCTAACAGCAGACTTTCCCATGGCAATACGCCTTTTAATTTCCTGGCTGCTGGTGCCAAGAGTGTTGATTGTGGAGCCAAGCAAACTAAAGCTGTGAACAATCTCAATCTCTTCACCAAACATCCTGATGCTGCCAATTGAGAGAGTTGGACAATGACCAAGGAGGATAGAAGGAGAATTGATGCCTTTGAACTGTGGTGCTGGAGAAGAGTATTGAGAGCACCATGGACTGCTAGGAAAGCAAACAGATTCATCCTGGAAAGGGTTAAACTGGGCGGCTCCTTGGAGGCAGGGATTCTGAGGCTCCATCTGACATACTTTGGACATGTTGTAAGGAGAGACCGGTCCTTGGAAAAGGACATCATGCTTTGGAGGGTGGAGGGACAGCGCAGGAGGGGAAGGCCCTCTATGAGGTGGATTGATTCAGTGACTGGGGTAATCAGGATGGGAGTATCAGAGACAGTGCGACTGACACAGGACAGAGCAGAGTTCTACAGGGCTGTTATATAGGGTTGCTATGAGTCGCAAGCGACTCGACGGCACATAACAACAACAATTATTGGTTGTGTATATATTTAAAATGGTCTTTCTTATGAGCCATTCCTTTTATGACACTTTATTAAAATGCATACTCCATTTACTTTTAATATTATTCATTTGATTGTACTCAAGCCTGCCATCTTGCTATTATTTTCTATTTGTACTTTCTATTTTGTTTGTATTTTACTCTTTCCAGCAATGATTTAAGAGTGTTTTTGAGCATCCCATTTTATTTACCCATTGTCTTCTTAACTGTACACATAATTGTTGTTCAATTTTGCTCTGGTGCTAAACACTCTGTCCCTAGTATGTTGTTGGTGCTGCTGTTGAGTTAGAACCAACTCATCGCTAAATTTCCAGTGGGTTTCTAGAGACTGTAAATTGCATGAGAGGAGATTGCTCATATTTCTTCCACAGGGAACCTTGTGGATTCAAGTTGGATGTGCAACACCTTACTTGTAGGCCACTAGAATTCCACTGTGTATGAACATTCATTTTGAGTCAACATTTTACCTAAATTTTGCACTTGTTATCTGTTATTTCACATTTTGTCAAGATATTTTATATTGATAATTCCCATCTCACCCTGATGTATGTTTTGTTCTGAACAAGGAGTATCTTTTAAGGGAATTATAAGAAGTTAAAAAAAAATACTGTTGTACCATTTTTCAATACTTTTCATTCTTTATGTAGATCTGAATTTCTACATAGTTTTCCTTAATAGGAAATATATCCTACATTTTGTATAGACTACATATAGACTGATTTTACTAATCTAAAAATACTTTCCTTTTTTTTTTAAGAAAAAAAGCTGTTTTGTTGTACGTAGAATTCAGTTTTGAATTTTTTTCCTTTGACCACCCTTTAGATATAATTTCTTTCATCTTCTGACATTTTTGACCCTGATGAATAGCCAGTCTACCCGGTATTCTTCCCCTAAATACTTTTTTGAATTTTTAGACAAGTAGTGTGAAAGCTACATAGTTTTTACAAAGTGAACAACCTCCACTTATTAGTTTTCTTTGTTCACATATGTGTACATTATATTGTCACATACATATTATTTTTAAATAAATCCCACATTTTCTTTCAATATTTTTCCCATCTATCTGGCTCTTAGTGCTCAGGCTGTTCGTTCATAGGGTTGCTGTGAGTCATCTACAACTCGACGGCACCAAACAACAAAAACAACATCTGGCTCTTAGACATTTTTAAAAAATATTTCTCATATGTGATATGTGTGGATGTTACTATTTAAAAAAATGTGTTCATCTTGCCTTGTACTTAGTTTAATTCATGAATTAATGTTTTAACATTTGAAAAATTTTTACCTATTATCCATTTAAAAAAAATTTTTCTCAGTTCCTACTTTTGTTGCATTGTCAAACTCAAACTCATTGATGTGTAATTGAATCCAACCCTTACCGACCTTCCATTGAGTTTCTGAGGCTGTTAATCTTAACAAGAGAATGCCCATCTATCTCCGCACAGCCACTAGTGGATTTAAACCACAACCTTTTGGTCTCAACATGTTACAGACTCTGCTTCTGGACCTCCTGGGACCGTGTTTACATTTATATTGATTAAATGAACCACTTATTTTTGAACAATACTGTCACATTATTATTCCACTCGGGTTATTTCTCTTAGTCTGTTTTCAAATCCCTTTCTCTCTCTCTCTTTTTTTTTTTTTTGTGTACCACTTTCAGTCATTAAGTAAATGGTGTTTTTTTTTTTTATTATAGTTATTGTACTTTTAATTTCTACTACTTATATCTGGCCTTTTGCTATAATTTCCAGTCCTTAGTCTACATTCCTTATGTGTTCACTCTGTCAGGGTGCCTTTTTCCTTGTCTGTTTGTTACTTTCACACTTGAAACATACTTAAAATAACTAATTTGAAATCCATCTGCTAAATCAAGTGCTGGAACCATTTCAAAATCAGTTTCTATTGGTTTGGGGGACTAACATAATATTACCTATTTGCAGATCTTTACATTTTGTTAATATACTGGACTTTATAGTTATAGAGACTGGGTTTTTTTGAAGCATTCATTTTTATTCCATTCAGCAGTTTAGTTAGTTACTGGCTAATTACCTTTTCCTTGGCTTGGTTTTATACTTTGTTGATGTCATTCTTTTTTTTTTTTAGATTTCCATTCATTCCTTGTTGCACTTTTCTCCCTGCCCAGGCACACCCCCCCCCCCAGTTGGCTCCTCTTTTTGAAAAGTAAAAGAAAAATTCTTTCTTTGGTATACAATCCCCCCGCACCCTTCCCACAGCCCCGAGTACACTCCACTATGCAACCTCAGTTGTGGACTTTTATGATCATATATCGTTTTTTAATTATTCTTTCCCTCATCTGTTTCAATGCGGTATACACAATTTGTCCAGTTTTTCTCAGTCTTACCCCAACCCTGATATCAACCCTATTTTACAGCAGTGGCACCATGCAGTATTTGTCCTTTTGCAGATGTCATTCTTTAGTCTCTACAACCTGACGTTACACAATTCCAATCCTTATTTCATCGACTAATGCTGTGAATGCTTAGTTTTTTTTATTTGGTAAAGTGGAATTACAAGTATCCCAGCCCTGTCCTTTCCTAGCTCTAATTTTTTTTTTAACCTCTTAGTAGCTACTCTCTGATAACATTTAAGTAGCCCTGCCCTGTTTATATATTGCACAGCCTTCAAGTGACTAAACTTCAAGTTTACAGCCTTCTGTAAACATCTAATGCTGCCTTCTCTTATTTCCTGCTCTGCAGATTCAGCTCCCTCAGTTCCCCTGGAATTTGAGCTCTGCTTTAACTTGGTGGAAGTCCCATGCTTTGTTTGCATTCCATCTTGCTCTGAAAAGTTATCCCCAGGCCAAACCTCAGCATCACTGTAGGCTCACCTAAAGTCTTCCTTACTTGTCTTGTGCCACCTCTTGTCCAATGCCTAAAACAGTTGCTTTACTTATATGATTTTATGACTATTTCAAGGAACATTTTTATTTGTCTTAGCTGGAGCTATGTATATTTGTATTTTTTTCTTTCCCAGAACACTTTGAATTCTTTTTTAGGAACAAGTATTAATTTAAAATTTTAATAATATGAAATATTATTTTAAATAATTAATTAATAGGAAATATTATCCTGTAATAATTGTCCTATTAAAAATTTCCCCAAAGCCTATATATCAGTATGAAATACTCTTTACTAAAATATAACAACAAACCCGTCCTTTATATAGCTAATGTTAGCCTTCAACTATATATTGTCCATCATCATCTCTTGTTTGGATTATTATAACTACCTTCAAAATCCAAAATTTAATTTCTCCAACATGTTCTCTTCATTGGATCCAGGGTGATTTTGGTGCATAACTCTACCTGTGCCCTTGCCATTTCAGCTGAACTCCCCTGTCCTTCCTTGCCACTGATGGTTTTTACACTCTTGTCTGTTGGATTTTACTTTTCTTGTTTTCAGAGGCTTTGTTTGTCTTGCCCACTATCTTATCCCCCAAAAGTCACAGTGTTTCCTCACATAACACACAAGCAAATGAATGAGAAAATAATATCTTTTTCTGAAAACACATTTATTTTTAATCAGAACCAACTCTTAGCTGACCTATCATTGGATTTTCAGAGACTATAAATCATATGGGGCAAGGCTGGGAGGCAGATAGGAGAAGTGGTTGCCTGTCTTCTGTTGAGCAGCTGGTGGATTTGTCTTGTCTACCTTTGAGCTCTGTTGACTTAGTGGTAAGAAATTGTACTATAATCCCAAAGTCGCATGGTTCGAATCTGCCAGCTACTCTGCAGGAGACCCAATGGACAGTCTCCTCCCATGCCATTAACTGCTTCTGAAAACCCTCTGGAGGGTCAGCTGTGGGTCGGTTCTGCCTCGATGGCACCCAACAATAAACATCACCACTTTGAGTTCACAGCACCGTTCCTTATCCACTAGAGTATGAGAGCTCAGTATGTGTTAATAGACTCTTAATAATTATTACAAAAACCCCAAATGTAGATCTTTTGGTAGATATTATATTGTAAATATTTCAGGTTGCATGAAGGGAGTATTTTCACTCACGCTTTCTATTTGAGAAAGTGTTATAATGATCTATATTTTCTAAGACTGTTTTTCTTTGTGGTTACAATGTAGTTTTCTCATTTTTTAGTTAAAAATGTTTCTGTTAGTTTTGAATTTGAAAGTTTACAAATCTTAATAGTTTTAAATACAATTATTTATAGACTTTTTATAATATTAATTATCATTAATTCATTAATTACAGTGTCTAATCATCTCTTCATTGTTTATTACCTTTCCTTTCACCCAACTTATTTTCTTCCTTCAAGAATTATGGGTCATAAGACAAACAGATTAAAAAATAGCAGCTCTATTTTTAGCACTATCAAACCAAACATATATAAAAACATTGAAACTATCAAGTCAGTCAAAATGGTCTGCATCATGGCCCAAGAAAATTTAGCCTCAAATGTTTTATTTCTCAGAATTTAAACCTGTTTTAAGACTTTAATTTTTTTTATGTCTGTAAAACTTGGACTTTGGAAACTGAGATTCTTAAATTTAAATCCCTGGCTCCCATATACGAGGACGCACTGCTGGCCTACTTGTTAAGGATTCGTGCTGTCAATCCAAGGCAAGTGGTTTAAATTCATCAGCTTCTCCACCGGAGAGAGATGGACAGTCTCCCCCTGTACAATTTACATCTTCTAAAAACCTGGGGTGTCAGCTGTGTACCACTTCTGACATGATTGCATGTAATGACAATAACAAAGATTTCTACCTAGCAATTTCAAACAGATAAACCAGCTAGTAATATCTTTTTATATTTTTTAGGGTTTTTTTCTACTTTTTAAAAAAATTTTAAATTTGTATACAAAATTCATATACCATGTACATTGTGTTGCACTTACTCCTACATTACTATTTTGTTTCAAATGATCACTGGTAACATTGTGTTTTATAAAATTAATCACCATTGATCTATGATTACTACTAAGTACCCCATATTTTCAGGTCTCCATCTTCACCTTCCCCCTGCCAGTTTGCCAGCCCTCTCCCACCAAACTCTTTTATCATAGTGATTTTCTCCCCTCCTCACTTTCTGTTTCCCTACTCCCCTGCATTCTTCCCTTTCCTTCTTGGACTTATACATATCTTACTACTTATTCTTTTGTTTTTATAATAATGGTCTTATACAGGAATTGTTCTTATGAGAATTAGTTAGCATGATACCCTCTAGACTTTTTAAACGAAGGCATCTTCAACTGTATATTAAAGGGCACCCCTAGCAATATCAACATATGATGGATTAAAGAAGTTCTAGCACTTTCTTAATTTGAAGTTCCTTGAATCTAAGTGGCTATTGCTTAACTTAAGGGGATTGGTATTAAAATTGCCTCAACTATAACAGTGAGTTAAAAGAGAATATCTAAGTGAATTTTCCCATGGTAGACGTGTCCTTTTAAGCTTTATCCAAGTACATATAGAAGATATTGTTTGTTATTTTTATAGTGACTAGATTACTTCCTTAAAAGTATTGAGCTTTGGGTAAGAAATCTGCACAAATTTAGCCTTTGAAATTTTTATTGCAACCGTTCCACATTCATTGGCTGTGAAAATGGAGTTTCACTGTGACAGAATTAGTAGACATCACCAGAACACAGGATTAGTCGGATAGTCAAATACTTAATTATCAAAAGCTTTGCTGCTTTTTCCAATGCATTTCCAATTTGTTTCATTACTTATCTCTCTTACCCAGGCGCATTGATGATGACAAAGGAAGGACCTATGAGCTGGAGCATTCTGCTATAAAGTGTATGAGAGGAATTCTCTACTGCTATATGCGTCAGGCTGATAAGGTAAAAACACTATAGTGTGGACCCAGATTCTCACATCATTCTGAAGGATTAATTTAACCAATAGCTGGAGCATCTTCTAAAGAATGTACTTTTATAAAAGTAAAACCATGTCCTAACACAGTCTAGAAAAGTTAAATAAGCCTGCCTTCTGAGCTGGAGTTCTAAAACCCTGAAATTGTAAGAACATCTTAGACCAAGGATGCTTGAAAATTTTTCTTTAGACTTGTGTTTGTGTTTTATTTGGACTTGAATTTTGTCTTTTGCTTTTGATATTTGCTTGACAAGTATCTTGTTTCCCAAAAATGTATAGTAATCCTAAATTCTAACCAGTATTTAAGAAAATTACTTCTGAATTTGTGGATTGCTTTGTGTGAAGTGAACTTCAGTTTAAAAATACTGTCTTGTGTTGAATAAGTTCTATTTGAGCAATGTCCAATCATGTAGGTTCAGTGGTCCCATAAAGTTATAAAAGACTTCAGAAATCCCAAACAGAAAATGAGATGTAATAAAAAGAGCGGCTTTCCGTACGCAGAATGTATAGTTCATACTTCTTTTATACAAATCGACTGTATTGCTAGACATATAACTCTCTGCTTTTGAGTCAGGACTGACTCCTAGCTGGTGAATCAAAACTTTCTCACAGCTGAACCTCTGCTGAGGTTTCTCAGGCGGTAAATCATATAAGGGGTGATTACTCATCTTTCTCCACAGAACTCCTGGTGGGTTTGAACCCCAAGAAAGGCAAGGTCTTTGAGTTAGCAGCATAACTCCCTACAAATTGAGCCATCAGAACTCCCTTATGTCTTGGTAGTAATAATTAAGAGATTAATATTAGCTGATTCATGAATTGTATTATACTTGCTATCAGAAAAGTTTACTACATAATAGTGTATGTTTTGACTCTTGGGCAGTCGCATCCAATCTCATGTACTCTCTATCCCTAGAGTGTTCTAGCATAATCTGTTTCATTTTCTTTTGAAAGTATTGCCAGGGAGTATATCATGGTTCCCAAGCACAGTAAACCAGTGCTGGTGATAGCAACAGCAAGAGGCAAATGAGAAGTAACAATTTGGAAGCGAAACAAAGGGTATTAAGCAACTGTGAATGTGAATTAAATCCCATTGCATTTGATGCAGGCATGCTGCTCTGGACAATCATAACAGTACTCAAAACAAACAAATAATTCTCTGAGGCTACTTGAAAGCTACTTGGCTAATTTCTGCACATATCAGATGTACAGAATTGCTGATGTGGTGGGTTGAGGATCAACCACAAATTCAGCTCCCTCTTAGCAAGTTGGTGAGGTGTTCAAGATAAAGAAGAAGTGGGATCTGACTGTGATATGATGTCTGCCCAACATCCAAATCACATGGTGTCCTGCTTCACAAAATATATTGTGGATGTTAAATTATGCATTCTTGCATACTTAGTTATTTTTGCAGAGATTCATAGGCTTAGGAAATAGTGACATTGCTAAGGTTCTTGTGAAAAGTGTGCTAAGTGAATCATCTGAGAAGCTGAGCTGTATGAAGAAGATGGCATCAAGTTCAGAGGTGGACTCATCAACAACTTGATTTATGCAGATGATGTGAAAATGAGAACTTCAAACACTTGCTATAGAAAATAAAAAAGTCTAACCTTCAATATGGATTCCTTTCAACATCAAGAAAACAAAAATCCTCACCACTGATAGGTAATAGGCAGTGTCATGCTGGATGGAAAAAAGATTGACATACTCAATGACTTCATCTTACTTGGATTCACTATCAGCACACTTCATACCAACAATAAAGAAATCAAAAGATGTGTTGCACTGGGAAAATCTACTGTCAAAGACCTCTCCAAAGTGTTTAAGAGCAGTGATGCCAGTTTGAAGACTTAGGTGCAAATGATGCCAGCCATGGTCTTTGAGATTACTAGCAGTCATCTGGAAGTTGGCGGTGATTAAGGATCACAGAAGAATTCATGCCTTTGAGTTGCTGTATTGGAGAAGAGCACCGAATACATCCCATGGGCTGCCCAAAGAACAAACAAATGTGTCATGGAGAGTGTGCAACCGGTGTGCTCCTTAGAGGCAAGGATAGTCTTGTATACTTGGAACATGTTGTTAGGAGGGGCCAATCCTTGGAAATAAGACATTATGCTTTGAAACATGGAGGCTCAATGAAAAAAGCCAAGACCCTAAACATGATGGGTAGACACAGTGACCATAACAATGGGCTCAAGTGAGAGATTATAAAGATGGCTCAGGATAGGGCAGTGGTCAGATCCGTTGTACAACTTCTGTGTCTAACGTGTGCCTGATCCAGGCCATGGTCTTTGTAATTACTTGCTATGCATTAGAGAGCTGGACAATGACTAAGGATGACAGAAGAAGAATTGATGCCTTTGAACTGTGGTGCTGGAGAAGCGTCTTGGACATACCATGGACCCCCAGGAGAATAAATAGGTCTGTCTTGGAGAGGGTGAAACCAAATTTCTTTTTGAAGGCAAGGACTTTGAAGCTCCATCTCATGTACTTTGGGCATGAGGCCAAGAGGGACTAGTCCTTAGCAAAGGGCAACATGCTCAGAAGGGTGAAGGGACAGTACAGGAAAGGAAGACCCCAGATGAAATGGATTGACTCAGTGACTGGGTTATTGGTGATAGTTGTGTTGGAGTCAGTGAGGCTGGTTTAGGACAGGGCAGGGTTCAGAACTATTGTACCTATGGACAACTGTATTTTGAGTTACAGGCAACTCATAACAGCATAACAGCAACAAAAACAACATGTGCTGGGTTTTTTTTTCCTCCATCCTTAAAATATGAGGATTAGTGGTATCTCCCTCAGCATTTATGTGAGGATTTAAAGACTATGTGAGCACAGAGTAAATTTTTCTTCTCATTATTATCACCATTATTCTTTTTCCCCCACCACTGTCCTTGTTCCTTTCTAAGCCATTTAACTTCACATAAATTTTTCCAACTTTAACAGCTTTGCAAAGAAGCCTGTCTATAAATGTGTCAATAGTTTTTACCATTTAATATTATATATTAATTGTATAAATAGCTTTATGTTACATTTTAATTTATTCTTGAAAAAAGTATAAAAACTGTTAGCAAATTTTTCTTCTGAAGACCTGTATTTAAAATATAAAAATTTTTTAAAAAATTTTGTTTGTCATAGAATAAAGAAGTTTTTTTTGGATAGGAAAAACAAATTTACTCATAAGCTGGTGATAAAGAAAAGGTGACAAATGTATAAATTTTCTACTGAGAGCTGATTTTGCAAGTCATTATGGCAAATGTTTATGGATGTTTGGATTAATGTAGTGTAACATAGATTAACATTTGAATTAAACTAATACGTCATGTTACAGTACAGTAATTGTGATTAATGTTATCTTTTTCTATGTTTGAGAAATTACTATTTATTTCCACAAGTTTTATCTTATACTTGGAGCTCTGGTGGCTTACTGGTAAAATGTTGTACCACCAACCCAAAGATAAGCAGTTCTATTCTAACAGCAGCTCTGTCAGAGAAAGGTGGGCAGACAGACTCCTCCCTCCTGATTTAAAACCTCCTACCTCAAAAAACTCACTAGAGGGTCAGCTGTGAGTAACTTCAGACTTCACAATATGTAACAACAACAACAACAACTAGAATTGTGTGATTGTAAAACATTAATTAAATATTGAACATTTATGTTCATTCAATTACTAGTGGATTGTATTAGTTGTCAGTCTTTTTTTTCCCCCTATAATTATATTTTATTACTTTTCATAAACATTTACAGAGATTTTGGGTTTCCATTCATTCACCGCTGCACCATTCTCTCTACCCTCCTCCCAGTTTGTTCTTGTCCAAATGCCACAGTGCTTGTCAAAGCCAGTTCTGATTAATCTTCTTTGTCAGTGTGTCCTT
>NW_006399812.1:6998128-7002358 GCF_000299155.1 Elephantulus edwardii | reverse complement strand
TGTTCCTAGCTTTTCTGTAATGAAGTTTATAGTCCTTGGTTTTAGTCCATTAGTTGTCAGTCTTCTAAGACACTGTACTTTCATCACGTGACTGGGTGGTGGTTGTTAGGTGCTGTCACGTTGAGTGCAACCCATAGTGACTCAGTGAACAAGAGATCTGAACCCTGTCCTATCCTGTACCAACATCATTTTCTGATACAGAAGAACCCTTTGTGTTGCATAGTAGAGTGGTTCAGGGGTGGGGTGGTGGGGTAGTGGGACAGTATAACAATGAAAGAACTTTTTTGCAAAGAAAAAGCAAACTTGGGGGAAGGGTGAGAGGAGGACAGGCAGGAAATTGTGCAACAATGAATGAATGGAAATCCAAGTTCTTTATAACCTTTCATTAAAATCTTAAAAGGAAAAAAAAAGAAAGAAGAACCCACTGTGGCAGTCACTATGTCAGTCTACCTGGTTGAGGATCTTTTTCTCTTTCACTGACCTTCCACTTTTCCCAGCGTGATGTCCCTCTCCAAGGAAAATCTTCTCCTAGCACCATGCCCAAAATATGTGAGATGAAGCTTTATCTTATTTGCCTCAAAGAAACACTCTGGCTACACTTCATCCAAGACATATTTGTTTGTTCTTTTGGCAGTCCATGGAATATTCAATATTCTTCTCCAGCACCACAGCTGAAAAGGCATTAATTCTTCTTCTACCATCCTTATTCATTGTCCAGCTCTCAGATGCAGTGCAAGAGATCAGAAAGACCTGAATCATATGCACATTAGTCCTCAGTTTGACATCATTGTTCCTCAATAATTTGGAGAGGTCACTGACTGCACACTTTCCCAGTGCAGTATGTCTCCTGATATCCTGACTGCTGGTAACAAGGACTCTGAAAACTCTATAAACATGACAATTCAGAATTCCCAACATGGGGCAAATTTAACAACTTCTGTGTCTAAGGTATGCCTGATCCAGGCCATGGTCTTCGTAATTACTTGCTGTGCATCAGAGAGCTGAACAATGACTGAGGATGACAGAAGACCTGATGCCTTTGAGCTGTTTCGAAGAAAAGTGCTGAATATCCCACATAATCCCAAAAGAATAAACAAATATGTCTTGGAGGAGTTGCAGCCAGAGTGCTTCTTGGAGGCAAAGATGATGAAGCTTTGTCTTACATACTTTGGGTATGTTTGCTAGGAGAGGTTATTCCTTGGAAAGGGACCTCATGCTTGGGAAGCTGAAGTAATGATGACAGAGAGGAAGACTTTCAATGAGGTAGGTTGGCACAGTGACTGCAGCAGTGGGCTTGAGTGTGTCAGATTGTGAGGATGACACTGGATAGAACAGGATTCAGATCTGTTGTTCACAGGATCGCTGTGAGTAGTACTTAATTTGATTGTACCTAACAACAAAAACAAAGGGCATTGAAGCTCTGGTAGCCTACTGCTAAGAAGCTGCACTGTAATCCCAGTGGCACAGAGTTTGAATCCACCAGCTGCTCTACACAAGTATGTGTATACTCCTTTCTTGCAATTTACTACCTCTACTGGCAGTAAATCTGCTGGAGGGTCAGCTGTGTTTGGTTCTGACTCCATGGCACACAAAACAACGAAGGAACTGGATAGCTTACTAATAATGTGAATAAAGTAAATGGCACCTCTTGGATAGGCCCATGCAGAAAAGATCTTTAGAATACTAATGTGGACTTTGTCAGTTTTCCCATCCTGCTAGCTTTAAATTGAGGTGGCCCAGAGTTTGTAAAGGGGAATATCACAATTTAGAACCCTTGGAGTACTATGCTGCATTGAAAAACAAAGAACTCATGAAATATTATTCAAAATGGGTGACGCTGGAGGACATAATGATGAGTGAACTATATCAGACACAGAAGGACAAATACTGCATGGTGTCGGGGTTGGGGTGAGACTGAGAAAGATGGGATAAATTATGTGTACTGCATTGAAACAGATGCAGGAGAGAACTGTTTAAAAAGGTTATATGATTAGATAGTATTGTCATGACAGGAGTCCAGAATGAAGGCTGCATAGTGGAGTGGACTTGGGGGAGGGATTGTAGAACAGTGAAAGAATTTTTCTTTTTTTTTTTTTTTAAATAATTTTACCTTTTTTTAAATTTTATTTTTATTTTATTGGTTTTTTTTTGTGCATGTACCATCACATCAGATCTGACAGGTACAGGAGGAGATTGTCCCTCTTTCTCCAGTCAAGCATCTGGCGGATTTGAACCGTGCACCTCTGGGATTGCAGTGTAGCTTCTTGCCACTAGGCCACCAGAGTTCTCTAAGAATTTTTGTTTTAAAAACTTTTCAAAGAGAAGAATGAACTGGAGGGGAGGGGTGGGCAGAGAGAAAAGTGCAACAGTGAATGAATGGAAATCCAAAATCTCTGTAAATTTCCATTAAAATAAATAATAATTTACTAATAATAATAATTATAAAAAGAGAATGTTAAAAAATAAAATTAAAAACAATAAGGAAGACCCTTGATGAGATGGATTGATTCAGTGACCAGGGTAATCAGGGTAGGTGTGTCAGAGACAGTGAGATTGGCAAAGGATAGAGCAGGGTTTAGGGCTGTTGTACATGGGGTTGCTATGAGTTCAGGCGATGTATCAG
Source organism: Elephantulus edwardii (assembly GCF_000299155.1). Lineage (NCBI taxonomy): Eukaryota > Metazoa > Chordata > Mammalia > Macroscelidea > Macroscelididae > Elephantulus > Elephantulus edwardii. The sequence goes on along the minus strand of NW_006399812.1, from coordinate 6,999,735 downwards.
TATATTACAGCAACAACAACAACAAAAACAATGAGGAAGAACCAAACTGTATAGCACATCCTTTGGGCCTGAAATCTCAGTTTGAACCAGAGAGGGAGAGCTGTGTTAGGAGAGAGATAGCAAGAGGGAAAGACTGTGGCTGAGGTGGTAGCATCGGAGGTGGCCAGGAATCAGAACCTAGTTTAATACAGTGCTTGCTAGTGAAGTGGGTTCTTTTGAGCACTTGTGGCAGCCTGGTCCATTGATCCAGAGAGTTAGGTCAAGCATCTTCAGATGTAGGCTTATAAGCAGAAAGGATGCAGCATGTCACTGGCAGAACTAAAGGAGCTATGTAACAGTTGCCCAAACAGGGCTGGTCAACACCATGAGATTGAGAGAGAGAAGCCTGCTTGCAAGCATAGTTGCAAAGAAAGAGGTTGTATCCTCAGTGTTTCTGTGCCTCAATTATACCCCAGTAAATCTCAAACAAACTTCAGATTATTCTCTGTGAGTTCTGTATGAACATTATAACTAATTATTGAATCTGATAGAGAAATAGTGAGGACATTGAGAGCAGATTAGTGTCAGAATTGATAGAAGATGTGGAGTGTGGAGAGACATCCTACATCTTAGAAATAAGCTCTGTGCTGTTAATGATATTGTGTAGAATTTCCACTTGTAGTTGTGTAATTAGAGAAAGTCAGATACTGCTCCCCCCAGTACTTGTCACACTATTTTTACAATAGTAATGAACTTTGTCTGTGTCATGTTTCTTTACTATTTGTTGTGTGTGGTCAAGTTAGAAGTGACTGATAGCTGACAGTGCAGCAGCTTCTCAGAGGCTGTAAATAACGTAGGAGGAGATTTCATCTTTCTCTGATAGAGCAGCTGAACTGTCTGCCTTTGGTTCTATTTCTTTAGATAAAGTAGTAGTTCTGCTTGTCACCACTCATTGTCCATAAACTATAGTTTTCCCGATGAAACAATTTCATTATAAATTCCATGCAATCAAAATTTTGAGTGAATATGTGAATTATTATAATTATTTGAATTTACAATTTCATTGTAGGTACAGCAGTTTAAACAGGATCCACGCCCCACAACATGTCTTCACTCTGTTTTCAATGTGCACACAGGAGATGAATTTTTTTCCTATGAAGAATATGGTCATCTTCAGGTAAAGAGAGATTATAAATTTTTCATCTTCTCTATTTATGCTTTACACCACAGAATATTTGAGAGTAGTAGTTGTTTTTCTTAAAAAAAATATTATTTCATAGATTTATCAGAAGTACAGAATCAACAGTGAAATGGACAAAAAAGTGAAAAGCCAGCCACCAAGGTTGATATAGTTATTATGATTTAATCAGTCTGAGGACAATTGATGAATTACAACATTATTAGTATTTAAAAGAAAGAAGGGTATAGCTCTTTCAGTCAGAAAAGCTTTTATAATCACGTTTAGAAGAATTTTCAGTACTTGGAAACTAGGGAAGAAAATGGTGTTATCAATGATATCAAGGTTCATTTAAAAATATAGTAATGTTCAGTGAAGCCAAGAGTTTACCAATGCAATATGATTAGATTCCTTACATTTCATACTTGTGTCAAGAATTTAGTTTTATATT
>NW_006399812.1:6995563-6996953 GCF_000299155.1 Elephantulus edwardii | reverse complement strand
ATCCTGTCTCCATACCTTTTCAACATGTATGCAGAGCAGATTATCCGAGAGGCTGGGCTCTATGAGGAGAATTGTGGCATCAGGATTGGTGGAAGATCTCTTAACAATCTGCGTTATGCAGATGACACAACACAACCTCGTTTTTTGTTAGCTACCTTTTTTCTGGTTTTAGATTGTTGCTGTTGTTATGTGCTATCAAGTCAGAACTGACTGATACATAACCCTCCAGTGTGTTTTAGAGGCTGTAAATTACCCAGGAGGAAATTGACTATATGTTTCACATGAAAGAGCTGGAAGATTTGAACCACATGCCTTTGGGTTGGCAGCACAACTCTTAATTACTTGACCACCAGAGTACTCTTGACTCTTGTGCTTTAAATTATAAATATTATATAATATATCATATTATATTATAGATATAATTTGTAAATGGATATTCTTCAAGTTTATCATTTATCTATGTAGTCATTAGAAGATACGCTTCTCATTTTTTATTCCTTACTAAAATAAGAACATCTTTTTATAGATCCTCTCTCTAAAGAAAGATCTGTACTGTCATCCCTGCTTTGTGTACAAGAAACTCTTACACTTATTTGTGACCAGTTCCTTAAAAATTAGTGTATTAGATAAATGTGTAATTTTTTAACTTTAACCTTATAACGTAAGTGGGATTTTTTTGCTTTTTGTTTTGATATAAATATATTTTTTTTTGCTTTGATATAAATATTACAATGAAATATTCAAGGAGTTGGAGTCAGAAAATCAAAAGGGCTGAACTTGCTCAGCATTTCTTAAGCTCAAGGAACTGAAGAACAAATTCAAACCTCGAGTTGCTATAATCAGGGGTGCTTTAGGCAGAATATTAAATGACCCAGGAAGTATTAAGGTGGAAAGAATATACTGAGTCACTGTATTGAAAGGAATTGGCAGACACGGAAGAATTTTATGAAACAACATATGAGCAAGAGCCTATGGTGATGAAAGAAGAAGTTCAGGCTGCTTTGAAGGAAATGGCAAAAAATAAGGCCCCAAGAGTAGATGGTATACCAATTGACATATTTCAGCTAACAGATGCTGCCCTGGACATGCTCACCAAATTGTGCCAAGAAATTTGGAGAACAAGTACTTGGCCAACTGAGTGGAAGAGATCTTTATTTGTTCCCATCCCAAAGAAAGGTGACCCAACAGAGTGTGGAAACTGTAGAACAGTATCATTGATTTCACATGCAAGCAAGATTCTGCTGAAGATTATCCAAAAACGACTGGAACAGCACATCAGCAGAGAACTACCAGAAGTCCTGCCTGGGTTTAGAAGGGGTCGTGGTACTAGGGATATTGTAGCTGATGTTAGCTGGATCTTAGCTGAAAGCAGGGAATACCAGAGGAATGT